>NW_018021185.1:35202-46463 GCF_002006095.1 Pseudomyrmex gracilis
ATTGGCCTAGTTTACACCGTACAATTTTTTGGTACGCGAATCAAAATAATGCGCACCAAACGCTTAATTCGACTGCGTTTACATCAAGTGGAGTAACTTTGTAAAAAATACCTATAAGGTACAAATTTAGTACACAATAATACACATAGAGAAAAAAACATATGGAGCAAACCATTATAAAGTGTTTTTGTATGTTATTGAACATTATAAAAAATCATCAAGATTCTCGAAAAAAACAATTACGACTATGCTTTTCCTGTAGACGACGTGCAATAAAGATACAATTTGAAAGGTTATGTCTCTTAAAAAGAAACAAAATGCTACTGAGATGGGAAAAGCTTAATACTATAGTGTTTTTGCAATTAATCGTAGAAGGTATACGACAAAGAATTTGGTAGAATAAAAGCAGTTTGGATTTTTGGAATAGAATTGTAAATTCACATTATAGTTTAACAAAATGGATAAAAAGTTTTCGCATGTCTAAAGTCAGTTTTTTAGAATTATGCGACCAACTTAGAGATGAATTAGAACCAAAACCACAATTTCTACATTCAAAAGAATTTTGATTGGTACATGAATTATAAGTTCATCGCTGTTTACACCATTATAACCGTGCTTAATACGCGTATCATTTTGATACAATACGCGTGAAGAAAGCGTATCGTATCACAATACTACAGCATTATTTACATCGTTGAGACCAAGCCGATTTACTACGAATATAGTACTTAATACGCGTATTAAGCTATCGGTGTAAACTAGGTCATTGTAGCGTGTAAAACTACTAGAAATCATCATGTGCGCTTAAAACGCACCTTAACATTAAGAATTCCGTTGGATCCGCTTCGACCAATAGAAACCTACCTTTCCGGACAATTTTCCCCTAGATCCTTCTTACCGTACTTGCATGAACACGGCTTAAACCTCAAACCGCGTCTAAGCGCCCTTCCCACTGCGCTGGCCGCTCCCCTCCACTGCTTCTCTTAGCGAGCTGGCCCGACTTCTTCACTCTGAGACAAGCCGAGCGCAGTTCTTTTCTGGACCTCAAAGCAGCTAGTCAAACTTTCTCCAACTCCGACCAAGTGGTCATTCTTTCTACATCCCGACACGCAGCGGGTCTACTTCCTAAGTTCTCATCTCGACGAGCGGGTTCATTCAACATCTATTCATACTGCATTAGAATCTAAAAGAAGCCATATAGTAAGTCACTTTTATATTGTATCTTTTATTGCTATTCTACTATTAATTTAATACAACTCGTTCTACATTCAAGTAATATATCTTATTTGCACTCGAATCTTCAATAAATATTGTAGCTGTTATATAACCAACCGTTTTGTTAAGAACATGCCAAATATTGCTATTCGAGTAATATCTTAATTGCACTCGAATTGTAAATACCTATTGTACAGACGGCGTCATTAATTCAAAGAATAGGCGCGGGGATCACATAAAAAGTCCAGTTGATCCAAATATCCATTAGTCCCAAAATCGGGTGTCCAGTTGTGGAGACCCGATTGCTACTAGTTAGTTAGTACGGCGCCCGTTGGCGCTACGAGCAACCGCCCCGCTTGCCCTCCAATCCCCGCGCCTATTCTTCAAATTAATGACGCCGTCTGTACTTATTATATGAATAACTGCTTTGTTAAGAATATACTATATATATCGTTGCATAATTATTTCAATCGAGTTGTCTTTTTCTCTATTTTATTGTACCTTAATTAACTCGTATTATATACATCCCTATATATTTTCACTGCTTATTTTAAGTTCCTAATCCACCCTGGAGTTCCAGTAACGCGCTAACCTGCGCATCTTAAAGCGTTTTCCTACTTCTTCTTTGTTCACGGCATCGCAGCGTCCTCTTGGTGTGGGTACCGCCATCTTAAAAGACGCCGCGTCTTTTGACGGAGTGGCGCCGAACGTCTCAACGGTCGTCTCAAGTGCTTTGGTTGCGACCGAGAGAAAGAACGCGCTGATCTGCGTATTCTACTCAAGATATTAATCTGTTATTTTCTTCCAGATATAAGACAGTTCAGTGCGCGTTACTAAATTCGGGGCATGAATACTTAATAATTAAACTGTTTGACAATTGTAGATGCCAAAGAGAATCAAGCGCGTTATTAGATCCGGGTGGTAAGCTCAACAGTGGCGTCGCGTAATAGCGTGGGTTAAAAGCTCCGTAAACCAACCGCTCTGCGCGAACGACGTCGAATATCCGGTAATCGTTTCCAACAAAGTGATAAAACGCAAACTGGAAGTTCGAGAGTATAAGAAATTGATTCGCGGTAATACGCTACTATGTACTGTGACGTGGTGGTCGCGCCGCTCTCCCCCTTGCCACAAAAAGGGTATCGTTCAAGGGAGTCCCGAGGAGCGGGCCGGTCTCAAGCGCCAGGATCCTCCAGGGCTTACGCGCCGTATCTTATTTTAGTTGCTTATTTCGNCTCGTGTGACCACCCTTTTCTCTCCTGCCGATCCAGACGTTTACTATCTCGCGGACTTCCGTCCGTGTCCCGATCTCTTACTTCCGTTTCGGGCGGGACGACGCGGGAATTCCGTAACAACCGAGAAAAACGTCACAGTACATTTATTCCTGCCCCACTTGTAATAACTCTTGATTTTATTGAACTTTTCTCCGCATTCGATCACTGGCAGAAATACAACCTAGGTTGTTGCCACATAGTGGTTTTAGCGTACAGGTATAGTTGGAGTAAAGACATTTTTCGTAGGCGGTGCGCGTTTCAACCGGGAGGTTACCATTTTTGCCTGTCCATTTTCAGTCACAGCGTCGCGATCAGAACGCTCTCAACTGCCGTGTCGTGCTTTAAGTGTCAGTCAAATCACACGACTTTTAAACCTGTTAGCGAATGTGCCATGTGCCACGAGGCGTACTTAAATATTATCAGCGTACACTCCGGCGATTTCTACACATTGCTTTATCCTACGGTTTGTATTTATCAGAGCAGCCGCGTTTTGCAGAACTACTTTATGAATCCAATTTTTCTCTTGTGTAAGCGCGTTCATTTTGTAATCAGAGCGTGGACCAACAAAGTTTATTGCCCGGTTTGTGCGAACGATATTCCCGAGAACGAACCGCGCGAAGTAATCGATTATCATCTCCTAGTTACGAATAACACTATCCGAGTCGGTTTCATTTTATGTGGCCGGTGCTGGTCAAACGCTGCTCAAGTAGAACCCGCAGAAGAGTGTGATTTGTGCGGTTCGCAACAGCTCTGGGAAACAAATACCGGTTGATTTTCCGGAATTTCTATGTGTGGACCACATTCGTATCGCATCCGACAATTATCGCTCCCTTTTTTCGACTTCATGCAGTGATTCACGATCACCCGCTGTAGACAGGCTCTAGTGGTTTATTTAGAACCTTCGGCAAATTTATGCGAACCATTATATATCCTGTGCGAGCAGTGTAATGATACACGCTTTCCCACACATATCCGAAGAGTTCTCGGTAACCACGGTTTCGAAATAGGACGTCGGCGAGCGGTCCGACGCTGTCAGATCTGCTACAGGAACCTTACCCGCCATCAAGCTGTGCTAGATTGCTCAGAGTGCTTTGACCAGTTTTCTCACTTCGTCGAGCATCTTAGTCTTCACGATGTAGATTTTTACGGGTTGCACGACCCAATCGTCGTCGTATGGTCAAGAAATCGTGTGTAAGTGTACTCTTTCCTAGAGTTTTCTCCAGCTTCTTACAACGAATGCCTTGCCACAGGCTATCCCAGGTCTTGTACCTAAAATAGCGGTAAGTCCGCGAGTCAAAGGTCCGAGTACTAAGCTCCTTTAATCCTTCTTTTTCTTCTTAACCGCAACCGACCGGGACGTAACAAAATTTGGTGACAGTTGTGGGATAGATAAACTCGCTTTGTAAAGGAGCCTTTTACACAAAAAGTTTTATTTTCACAGATTTTTGTAGCAGAGATCGTTTTAATCAAAAATGGATAGAGAGATGCGAAGTAAAACGTGTAGTAGCAAGTAAGCCGCACGAGCTTAATCTGTAATGACGGAAGAACACTTACGGGCAGAAATCGCAGTAATGCAGGAAGCGCTCGATAAACAGAAATCCCGTATGGAGAAAGAGTCGCGAGCTTCTCGCCAGAAAGAAAGTGAAATAGAATCGCGAGAAAGAGACTTTTGAGGTAGAGAGAAAGATTTACAGAGAAACAAAAGAATTTTTACAGTCGGAACAAAATAAGACTCCGTTTGATAGACCGGAAATATCACAAGTCTATCCAAGAGAACCGCGAGATAACGCTTATAAAGATAGCGCCTACTCGAGACCGCGACATTTGGACGACAATGTCTCGTCACACCACGGTCAGCAACCGCACTTATATCCGCGCTCCACATTATCGGAACAAACATTGCAATTACCTCGCATATCGTACTGCGAAGCTACCGATGTAGTGCTGTATTTTGACGGATACTGTAACGTCCCGACATTTTTCTTTTCACATCGTCCGCAATGACGTTAAACTACGACAAAAACTGTGACAAGAGTACGACAAAAACTATGACAACCGTCGTCCGCAATGACGTTAAACTAAAAACAAAAGACCACTATATTATAATCACATACTTTATATTATAATCACATACTGCTATATAATTATGCTAAGCTAATACTAATATCCTAAGTTGAGTATTACAAGTGTTACTTTTAAAATTACGTATTTCATATAATCTCATGTTAACCATGTTCCTGTCTTTCACATGTATACAAGCTTACAATCTTTTACGCATAGTATTAAGCCGTTTTTCATCACGCCAAACTCTGATTGGTCAGTTTTCCGGTAACTCGCAATCTGATCGGTCAGTCGTTTTGTCGTCAATTCCGACTCGTCAAGTCTTTGCAAGTCATCTCCCATAGTTCTTTTTCTAGAAATCGACCAAGAAGTTGGTTAAAAATCTGTAAAATCATCTGATTGGTCGAAACAATTTTCTGTAAGTTCTAATTCTCTGGACTCCTAAAAGTCACGTCCACTGTTTCTTTCTTTAAAATTCGCACAGGAAGTCGGTCACAATCAGTAAAAACGTCCGATTAGCTGATTGCCTAGTTACAAACAACCTAATTAACTGAAGTGCAAAAGTTGCCGTACTAGTTGACAAGGTTTGCGGCACCTACGCCGAGTTATCCGTCTCTTGAAATTCATATTTTAAACCGCTGAAAAAAGTAAAAAAAATCTCGTTGGTTAACCAGATTGGTAACGCACGTTTTGATTGGTCAATAGTTTTGTTGCGTTTTCTACCTTTCTGGACCCTTGCAAGTACTATCCTGTAAGTCTCTTCCCGAAATCTCTTCAAGAACCCGTTCAAACACAATAAAAACAGTCTAATTGGTTGAAAAAAAAATTCCTTTGAAACATTTCTTTAAGTGCTACCCATAGACTAGAAATCTAACGTAGGTGCGTATACAGTAAAGTAAGTTGTAGGACGCAAATCTAAGAGGTAACTTATGCCGGTAACCGGTTGTACTAATAACTACTGTTCCTTTCAAGTACCAAAGTCGGTACTATTACCAGTACCATCACCTTACCATGCTTCAACATTTACCACAGTCGGTAAGTGAACAATTGCTAAAAATCATGTTTCTGAGCGAGTTTTCAACTCGTACAAGTTACCATCGTATTTCTATTACCATTAACCATAGTTCACTTAACTTAAGTCAGAACCACATGTTACTACGTAAGTTGTAAAATTAATATAACAAAAACCACAAGAGATAGAAAAAAACGGTGTTCACTATTGTAAGCAGCGTAAACAACTGTAAAATACCGGTGTCGTTTTGAGTACTTAGAATTTGTGATTAACAATTTTTTGTTTAAATACTCAAAGTTATTAACTTTTGAAAGTGTTGTAGTTTGCAAATAAGTAATAGAACTAAGAATCTGAGAACCATTTTTCTCTAACTATCACCGTTTCTGAAAAAATCAAATTGTTTACTTTCACTACGTCGCATAAAATTCAGCAAACCAAAGTAAAGATACTTACGTGGTCTGTTTCCAAATATCTATTCTGGTTCTCAAACTATCTACTTTTGTCGAAAACCGCTATATCTCATGAGTCATAGAATGTTAACGCACATACTATATCTATATATGTTACTTTTAGTCTCCGTAGAAACTAAGCTTTTCGGGTACTTCCCAAATTCGTGCTTAAACATGGGAAGTGTATCTATATATGCTAAAATATGTCACAAAGGAAAGGACCCTTCGCATTTTTTCTCACGTAAAAGTATATATACATATATATGCGTTTAATAGTATAATAGGTTGCGCATATAGTCAGTAAGTCTTCCGTATGCGTTCCAGAAGCGTTATAACTGTAGCATAGACCTAAATATAATCAGCAAAAATCATTGTAAAATGCATTTGCACTCGTAGTATTTCCCACGACATTCTGGCGCCCTTCGAGGTCAAGCCATACGTTGTTTTGTGCCGCCAAAGGCAAGACAAAAAGTCCTTATTCTCCGCCGAGGCGAGAGTTCGTAGTAATCGCGTTCTTTGATTCTAGCCAAAGCGAGGCGCCGCGACGGCGCCGACCAAGCTATTTTATTGAAAGCATACATACAAACCTTTTGCGCTCTGTCGAGGCGAGAGCATCGTCGGTATCTTATTCATGCAACATTCCTAAGTCGTAAACGCGTGACAAAAATCTTGTTCCCACTGCGGCGGGACTTTCCCACTGCAACTACGATCTTATTGGCTAGCGATAGCCACCACTCTGACTCGAGGGACCCGAGTCCCCACCACGCACATTTTCTATTCGTCGACACCAGCTCTCACCAGGATCTACGGGGCTGCGTCCCCACCAAGCAAATCGGGTATAAAAAAAGAATCTCGGAGCACGGAGCGTCAATCGATTCAATTTGTTCTACTCATTCAATTCAGTTTGTTCAATTCGTTTAGAGTCACTCATAGTCGTTACTACTTCTAGTTCAGAATATTTAGTCTCAGTCCGATTCAAGTACAAAGTCTTAACCGGTGAAGCGCTTGAGTAAGGAAGCGCCTTGGATACAAGACTCGCGTATAGTAGAATCACAGAATTATAAGTATAGCGCCTCGTAAATAACTAAATCCTTAACATTTAACTCAGTACTTACTAAGTCTTAACCGGTGAAGCGCTTGAGTAAGGAAACGCCCTGGATACAAGACTCGCGTATAGAAATATTGAATTATAAAATCATATAATCATAGAAATAATTAAAATATTGTGCCTCAGTATTTACTAAATCCGTAAAGAATATTCAAGTACCTTTGTAGAATCTTAGGGACTTGCACTGGTGAAACGCTTGAGTAAGGAAGCGCTCTAATGTAAGACGCGTAATAATACTAATAACAGTAATACGAACCAATGTTACGTCCGCGCCATATTTTTGACTCGTATTTTTTATTAGGATAATGCATGCACGTATATATATATATGTATTTTCCATACTAAATGTACACTAAATAGAAGCAACTATACGTTTTGGCACATCATATGTGCATAACCTACTATAGATTAAGTCATCGGAACCATATATACTTGTAATTCTGTTAGATTCAAACTAACCAATCACCACATTCCTTCCGGAAAACTTTCCATTAGATCCACTTTGCCGCACCCGCATGAACGCGGCTTAACTCCCAAATCACGCATAAGCTTCATTCCTACTCGTACCACTTTGTCTTCGGATCCCACTCTCGGACAACCATCCCTTTTCACTGCCTCTTCTAGCAAGCTGGCCCTTCCTTTTCATTCCAAAGTCGAAAGCAGTGCGAAGTAGTCTGAGTCGTGGTCCAATTTAGTCAAGTTCCAGTCTCTCTATATTCTCAAGTTCTCGCATCTCGATCAAAGCCGTTGAATCCATTCCGCATTCATAAGTCCCTACATTCTCTACATTTTAAGAATCCAGCGTTAACAATAAGCAACGAGTAACTTGTAAGTCATTATTATTATTATTTTCTAATCTTTTCTTTTTTAAACCTACATTATCTAGAATAATTAATTAAGAGTTAACTTCAAGATTGCACGTTAAACAAAGACTTAAGTATTAATCCTGTTATTCGCAATTGAGTAAGAGTAAGAAAAACTGCATTGTACTCAAATATATTCAGAATATATGTGCTTATTAAACTCAACTCGAGATACACGTTATTATTTCTTTCATATAATATAAAGAGATTATATTCCTCAAATCCCTGCGTAGACGCGCTCATTGAACAGCGCATCTTGTGATCTGTACCAAAGCAAGCGCCCGAACGGCGAATCTAGAGGCTCCTTCCTCATTGCTAAATTCTCACGGCGTCGCCATGCGGTCGTAGCGTGTGTTCCGCCATATTGAAAGACGCAGCGTCTCTCTCTGTCTCCGTCTAAGCGTAGGTGCTGCCATATTGGAAAGCTTCGCGTCTAGCGTCGTCTCTGTCTACCGAGAGAAGGAACGCGCCCGAACGGCGCATCCACTCGAGATACTGTATTAACTCTCTTTATTTCAGGAATAATAATAATTACGAGTAAATTATAATAATCGTGTCGAAACGCGTAAATAAATAAGCATTAAATTGTAGATGCCGAAGAACAAACGCGGAAATCGTGCAGACTGGCAGAAACAAAGGTGGCGTCGAGTGATTGAATGGGTCGAGAGCACCTTGCATCAGTCGCCTAGTGCTGACGTCGGATTTCCGTAATTGTCGGTAACGAAAGAATAGAATTAAACCTCAAAATCCGGAAGTAAAAAAAGTTAATTCCCATAAATACTACCCATTATTATTATACGGTGACGCTACCAGAAAGTGATCCGCGGTGCCGCGTATATAAAAAAAAACTCGTATGTAAAATGTTACCCGCTCCTCCTGTAATTACGCTAGATTAAATAAATGTATATTTGAGTCAATCTCCGCTTAACGGTGTAGTCATTTACCTGTCTCAAGATGTTGACCATTGGCAAAAGTACAGTTTAGGTCGATGTCGTAGAGTGTCGGGATAGCAGCGGCAAAAAGATTGAACTTGATATCGGACCATATTGTATACTTATCGAAACTTACGGGGTGGTCATCGGGACTTCCGCCAATATCGTCGGTTGCGGTAGGTGCAACACGAGCATAACTACCGTTTTACCAAGCGTGCGCGATTCCGAGGAATGCAATAGGCATTACTTCGACTTTATAGCGGAACATACTGACGATTTTTACGAACTCGCGGATCCGAGTATATTAATCATCTCCGGGGACGAGATCTAATGAACTCCCTTCAACTTCAGTGCAAACGCGTTCGTGCCGTATACGTTTGTGAACCAATGACATTTACTGTCCAGATTGCGCCAACAATATTCCACCTGAGGAACCCCGCGACGAAATAAATTATCACGTACCAGTAATCAGTCAAGGTGTAAAGACCGGGTTTATTCAGTGCTACCAGTGCTGGCTAAACATAGTACGAATTCAGCCTGCGTACGATTGCGACATTTGCATGCACCAACCTTTTTCCAGTGATTCGGACTAGTAAGTCGGTTAATGATATTTCCGTATTCGCATCTTTCGCTTTCTTACTACGTTCCGCCGGTGAATTTTATGCGCACTTTCCTCTTGACGCTCTGAGGGATAGCGCGGATTTTCCATCTGCAACCCTTGCAAACACCGGAGAACCCTTATTCATACTCTGCGAGCGTTGCAACGACACCGGATTTTTTTATCACGTCCGACGTGTCCTAAGGTGCCACGGTATCGAAGTCGGGCAGAGACGCGCAAATTGCCGCTGCCAATTGTGCCACAAAACCTTTGTGAGATATAAACCACTGTTAAAGAGCATCGAGTGCATAGAACAGCACACTTATATCGTCGTCCAACTCACCCTGATCGAAACACGCAAGCTCAACGACCTTACGGTGCTTGTTTTCTTCGGGAATCACGTATAGCACCGTCATCGCGCTAAGTTCGTCCTATTTTTTCGTGAACGACTTCTTTGCCGCGGGCGATCCCGGGTTTTTACCCAAAATTAGCGGTACCTCTCAGTCAATATGGTCCGAGGACTAATACCTTTTTAATTTTTTTTAGCCGCGACCGACCCGGACGTAACATCACTCAAAATAACAGTAAAGTAGAAACAATAGAAATAAGCATAGACAACACACATAAGTAAGAGATTTCTGCTTTAGTGCGTGCATCTATATTCTAGTAAAGTTAAGCAAATTCGGGCCAATTCAATTACCTAGGCAGGAGCGCTTGAATAAAGAATCGAACCGCCGTTCCTGACAAACTCAGAATCTTATGTTACGTCCCAGGCCGGGTCACGGTCCTGCGGCCGTTTACACCTGCCGGACGTACGTCCTCCTTTTTGGTCAACTCTGGAGCTTTACTGGGGCAAAGGATGAAGATATGACCGGGAGCTGGGGTAAGGTCTTCTGTTCCGGATTAAATCGAAGGGCCGTCAATTATGTATACCGTGAGGTCCTGAAGCGTATAAAAATCGTCGGTGTGTTCCGCGATGAAATTGATGTAAGCAAAGTGGCACTTCTCGCACTCTTTTACCGGTTGATATATCATTAAATTTCGTAAACACCTGGCGCACAACACATCTGTGGGCCGGGTCTTGACCGAGATACTGTGGCTTATCACGGCCTCGGGTATCAGGACGTCGTCCGTCTTGTGGATCTTGTTGTCTAACAGGTTAAGATAGGCCAGTGCCACCAGTCGGCATCGGCCAAGGTTGTACTTCTGCCAGAAATCAAACGCCTCCGTCAACTCGATATACTCGCCGGGTTCACCGGGGGGTAGCGATTGTCCGATGCACATAGGTGAGCCTATGTGTGCTGAATGTATGTTGCTGGTTACTGTTTTCTGCACGGGACCTTTGTTGACGGCGCCCGGTTAGACCGATGCTCGTGAGTGGATCTCCGAGTGGGGTACAACACTTCGCGTCGCCTTTCCATGTACACCCGGAACCGTGGATCCGTCGGGGGGACCGTAGCCGTGTAAACAGTTCTACCGCGGGTAATCAACCTCCACGGGGGTCGGATGATTGTAATCCGCCCCGTAAACTTCTCGTTATTAATAATTTGCGGAACCCGGTTAACGGCGCGTTCCATTGTACTTGTCGTGTGAGAATTCGCGGCGCGTCTCTCCGTACTAGTCACGCGGGTAGTGTCAAGCACCGCGAGGTCGAAAGCAGGGATGCCAGTTTCAAGACTTTTGCAGCATGCAACAGCAAGTGGAGGGGATGCGCACACAGGCGAACAGCCGTGTCCGTGTGCGCTCGGCGCT
>NW_018021185.1:49153-54151 GCF_002006095.1 Pseudomyrmex gracilis
AAAGACAGAGAGCGGTTATATATATCCGTCTCCGTCTACTGCTCGAAGTTGGCCGAAGCGCCGAGCGCACACGGACACGGCTGTTCGCCTGTGTGCGCATCCCCTCCACTTGCTGTTGCATGCTGCAAAAGTCTTGAAACTGGCATCCCTGGTCGAAAGACCCGGTGCACGCGTAGGCTCTTTGAAGGGCCCTCAGTTGGTGCCCCCTGCTCCCACGTTGAGTCCGCCGTTTCCTTCTGGCTGATGGGAAGCCTAGGAATAGATACGACAAATAAGCGTGCAATCTTTATTGCACCGTTCTCACTGTAGTACCCAGGACCAGGAAATGGCGAGTGTGCACTCGTATGCACCTTCCTCGTCAACGGAATAACAAGAAATGACGAGTGTGCACTCGTGTGCACCTTCCTCGTCTTTTGAGTTGAAGTGACGTAGCAGGTGAGCAGGGATAACCAACAGTAATCAGAATGATGCGAATCGACTAAATGTTACACCCGTGTGCGAAGTACAAAAAGAGAATTATTATTATCATTATTGTTATGTACCCTTACCATTAAACAAAATCGAAATCAGATTTGATTTGCACACGCATAGTTATCCTAAGTGTAAACGCACAAAACCTATTCTAGGTCTAAAATATTCTGTTCCAAAACAAAATTTAAAATATTTTATGTTACGTCCCGTGGACTCCACTTCCTCCTCGCGACGTGACAACAACGAGATATGATATCACGGGAACGCTGCCGCGCGGTAATGGCGCGAGACCGGATATCACTGATTGGTAGAATCAAGAAACACAGAGTTTGGAAAATTCCTGGTTTTTCTTTCTCGATTAATTTTCCTTTTTTGATCTTAAACGGAAACTTACATCTAGAAAACATAAAATCAAGAGAAATCCGACGGATAACAAGAAATCGGGTGACTTATCGTGAAATTTCGATTGGTCCCGAGTTTTCCAAGTCGCGGGTATAAAAGAGCCCTGCAGGGGCTCTTTGAGTCAGAACAAAGCAAAATTTTCCAAAGTGCGGTTCCTTGTCAATACGTGAGCAAACGTAGTGCAAGCGAAACGAGTGACTCAAAGAACAATCGTGTTTGTGACGGGTGCGGATCTTACTGGTTTGCAATTGGAACTGACCCAAGACCGCTGCCGCCGCCGCTCTGTTGCTACCACTACCTTGCTGCCGCCTATTACATGATTAAGTAGTAAGTGCTAGTATTAAGTCGCAAATACGTTACTTGTGCCTCACGCCGCAATCAGAATTTAAAAATCCATAAAATTCTTTGCTAGTTGTCACAATTTTAAGGTAGTTACGAGAACGGTTGCTCCCCTTGTCTAGAACGAGCTAACGCTGATACGGGCTGCAGACGATTCGCAAGAATCGTCAAACGACTCTCAGCGCGCACTCGCATCTTTGAACGAGCTAACGCTGATACGGGTTGCAGACGATTTGCAAGGATCGTCAAGCGACTCTTAGCGCGGGCTCTCGCGCCTACGAACATAAAATCGTGGAAAGGAAACAGTAAATAAACTTGGGCAGCAACCGATTTCTAAGACTCGTGTCACTAGGAACTTATAATTTTAAGTGGACTCGCCCGTTCCCAAAAAACGGTGGACGTCGAGAAATACTTTCAAGGGTTATCGGCAAAGAGCCGCAAAACGGGCCCGAAAGGAGGCTGAGGCACAACGACAAACACCTGCCGAGACTCTCCTCACCGTACCAGACACCCCGCTAGGAAGTAGCAAAAATTATGAAAACAGCAATAGTAGTTATAATAATAACACTGACACACCACCAGATTTGCGAGCTCAGTTGCCTCCCCCGCGCTCTTCTCCACTCCGCCCTTCGCCACCATCCTCGCCCGAACCGGAATATTTAGGCGAGCGCCCCGCTGACCCCTCTCGTCCACGCACCTTTCCTCGTCATCTCCATTTCCTAGCGCTCGCCTCTGCCTACAAAATCACCACCCCTACATCCACCGCGTATATAGTTGATCCTGAAAACCTTGATCCCCCTGAACTCCACCGGATAATTTCCACCTACCCTCCAGATGTCCTCATCACTGTTAAATTCCGCCTCCTTTCAGAACACAGATTAGTCCCTGTAAAAGATTTTTATAAATTTTTCCCCCTTACTTCCTATAAAATCACAGAAATAATAGAAGTTGAACTGGACTAAGTTCGCAATACAAACATATACTCACAAATTAAAAATGTATACACTATGTAAATCTAAATCATCTAAAATATGTCAATTGTAAACAAATAACAACATATAAAATCATGACAAACAAATATATATTCAATTATAAATGTTGTCTAAAACATCATTAATTGACCTCGTGCCCACCATCTTGCACCTCTAAACAGATTGCACAGTCTCGTCCCAGGCAATTGAGATTTGCGTCTCAGGCCTTAAACAGAGACACACGAGCGAAGTCCAAAGAGCGACGGAGTAAGAGCACACGACCGTTGACCCGTCCGCCGGACCCGACAGATCGCTCGACTCTCGCACGCACTCATGACCGTTTCTCTAAGTGTGCGTGTCAGGAGATAAAGAAAATTCGACAAGTGTTACGCTCCGCTCATGCTTGACCGTTTCCAGGGGCTAGGACGTAACATACGACGAAAAATTGGGGGCTCGTCCGGGATTAAAGTGTGATCTGTTGAAAGGAAGAGATGAATACGAAATCGACTTTCGATAAAGACGAAGTAAATAAAAGTTATAAAACCGCTATAGATCCTAAACCTTAAAAAAGGAGACAAGTAACAACGTCTACGCCCACAAGACCAGAATATCCTGATCTGAAANAATTCGGCGATCCTTTTGCGTCATCTAGTTAATTAGCTTACTTGCCACGTAAACGTGACGAGCCTTCGATCCTTATCAATACCTTTGCTGATAATACTACTGATAGTACTATCGTTGGTCCTTCCGTCTTACACGCTAACGATTTCGAAAACTTAGTTGACAAAAAAACGAATTTATTAGACACAAGCAATCCTAAGCCTATCATAATGGCAAATCAAAATCCGTTCGCTACGCTTAAATACGCGGTAGAAGCCGTGCCTTTTTTCGACGGTACAACCATTCCTGTGAACTATTTTATTAAAAGATGCGAAGAAGGGAAGGCTATGCTTCCAAAAGAAGCTGAAGCTCAATTTACCAAAGTAATAAGAACTGGAATAGTAGGCAAAGCTCGCAGAACGATAAAAGATAAAGAATTCGATAAAATTTCTGAATTGACGAAATATTTAAAGAAAACATACCGGCAACCAAAAAACGTGTATCAATTGCAGGGAGAATTAGGAAGCATTTACCAAAAAGCAAACGAAAACGTACTTACTTACGGGAATCGCGTGAAATTCTTAGGAAAACAAATTCTGGAAGGATATCAAAGCTCGAGAGATAGTGGCGCTTATCAAACTGTTAGAGCAGAGTTAGAAAGAGACATGTGTAAATGTTTTATTCAAGGCTTACAACCGGAAATTGAGCAACGCGTATCGCGAAATCCGGACGTCGACGCAACGGTGACCGACACTTTGCGCATAAAACGAGAATTCCGAGCCATCACAGAATTACGGGAAGAACGGGATACCAATTCCAGCGCCGAAAAATCTTTTAAAACAAGTACTTGCCAAATTTGTTTCAAAGAAGGCCACGTAGCTAGTAATTGCCAAAAATTAAATCATCCATCTCAGTCGACGGCTCGAGCCGATCTCGGCCCGGAAATATTAATTTGCCAAATTTGCAAAAAACAAGGCCACAGTGCCGATAAATGCCGACTTCGCGACCCTCGAGTAAAACAAATCCGTGAACGTTGCGCGGGAGAATCAAATAGTTTGCCAGTTGTGCTCACAGTCCGGTCACAACGCTAAGATGTGTAAAATAAATGAAAACTCGAATAAACCCTCGGTAATTTGTCAATGGTGCGGTAAACCTGGGCATTCTGCCGCTAATTGTTGACAAAAACAAAACCGTGAAAAGACGGGTAATTTTAGTCAATCTTAGATCATTTGCCAAATTTGCAAAAATATTAGCCATTCAGCAAAAGATTGTAAATCAACGCCGCTTAATCAATCGAGTTCCACGAGCGGCTCGTTTTGTCGGTATTGCAAGGAACCGGGTCATTTCCTCGAGAATTGCGAATTACGAATCGCCGAAAACTTAACGCCCAGGGAAACACCAACGGCCTCTCGACGTCGGGTGTGCGACAGGGGACCGAGCGAAGCACACACCCATCGAAATCGCTAGACACTCAATAGAGAAACGCGGAATCTTAGTTCGACCAATCCTGTGACAATAAACCTCGATAAAAATTGCCAGTTGCCAAATGTTCGCACCCAGTTTAACGAGTTCTCTCCACCTGTTACATTGTTATTGGATACCGGATCGGGACCGAATGTAATTAAAGAAAATTATGTTCCGGAAAACGTAGTTACAGATTATTTAAATGTTCTAAAATTAAACGGCATAAACGAACATCCAGTTTACACCATTGGCGAAATTAAGTTAATAATGTTCGGCACACCAGCTACTTTCCATGTCGTACCTAGCGATTTTCCGATCAAACAATCCGGTATTTTAGGAAACGCCTTTTTCAAACAAACCGGCTCAAAAATAGATTACGCACAGCAACACATCAACGTGTCGAGAAGAAATATACCATTTTCCTCACCAGAAACTGTGATAGCGCGATCAGAAACTTTATTTTACGTACGGGTCGAAAATCCAGAAATAAACATCGGTTATATACCACGATTAAAATTAATGCATGGAATCTACCTGGGCGACACAATTGTAGAAAACTTCGAGGAAAAGGCTTATCTAAATGTAGTCAGCACTTTGGACGACGAGGTAGAAGTTCGAGTGCCGACCTTGCGCCTTAAACTTTTGACCGAGATGCTTGAAACGGGCGTGTTCCGTTTGACCACAGTACGATTCGACACCGCTCGATTCGACACAGATTTATTCGACACCAAATTATTCGACACCGTACGAT
>NW_018021185.1:54676-65030 GCF_002006095.1 Pseudomyrmex gracilis
AATCGTACGGTGTCGAATAATTTGGTGTCGAATAAATCTGTGTCGAATCGAGCGGTGTCGAATCGTACTGTGGTCAATAGAGTATCACCCGCTTGAAACCAGAACAAACAAAATGCACAAATACTCGGAGCCAGATAAGGCCCCTATCCAAAGCGATAGCCTATATACGTGCATAGACCTACTTGAACCATATGCCTCTAATAAAAATGAAATAAAGGAAGGCGAAAAACCGCAAGAAAGCGGCACAATCAGTGAAAACGTTGAAACTAACAAATTTAAGGGCAGTATAAATAAAAATAAAAATCCTGAAATCTTTGGAGAGAGAAGTTACCAAACCTCTTCTGAATTGAATGAAATCCTTGGAGAGGGAAGTTACCAAACCTCTCCTGAAGTAATTAAACATAAAAATAAAAATCCTGAAATCCTTGGAAAGGGAAGTTACCAAACCTCTCCTGAATTAATTAACAACAAAAATAAAAATCCTGAAATCCTTGGAGAGGGAAGTTACCAAACTTCTCCTGAATTAAATAAATCTAAAAATCCTGAAATCCTTGGAGAGGAAAATTACCAACCCTCTTCTGAATTAAATAAAATTCTCGGAGAGGAAAGTTACCAAACCTCTCTACGTAATTCGACATCCAGTAAAGAAAATTTAGGAAGAGGAAAAATAACCTCTTTGCAAAATATAAAATTTTCAAGAGTAGGAATAAATGCCAGTGATAAAGAGGCAAGTACACATGTCTCTATTGAAGAACTGTTAACAAGGCTACAAATGACTCCAAATAAAACTATACGAAAATCGCCCGCGATTTGCAAATGCAAACCATCTTCCAAAATAATCGAGTCTCTACAATTAAAATCACAAGACATAATCGACAATTTCATGAGAAGGCGAAAGTCGAATCGTAAAGTTCAAGATAAAACCTCAAACCAAAACTCGGTCAACCTAGATAAGCTCTCGCTCGATAACCCAAATGATAATTCGTGCTTAACAATGTCACAAACTACCGGAAAAGACAAGGTGACGCAAAGCTCTTACGATTAAAGCATCTCAATGGGGAAGAAAGGGAAAATGAGTGGTTCCTGGCAGGGTCACCCTTGCCGGACAGGTCCACGGGAAGCGGCTAGACCAAGAGCGCACCCGGGCAGGCCGGGCTCATCAGCTCTGTGTGGGCAGCCGGCTTAGGAGAAGGAAAATTCCGAAACTAAACCACTACTTCTGATGCCCAATGATGAACAGTTCAGAAAAAGAGTTCGACGTACCGGCCCAGAGTGATCGGACACTCAGAGCCCGGCGTGGAGGTGTTGCCGTCCCAGGCACCCCCATGTCGTCATCGCGCCATAGGCTACCCACTGCCTGCACCGCAATGGCGGAATCCACTACTGCGAAGGTGCGCTCCGATACGTGCTCGCGCTTGGTGCGCGACGTATGTTTGGAGCGACGGTCTCTCTCACTGGAGTAGCGCTGTTGGTGCCCCTTCTGGGGGAGAGAAAAAGAAGAAGCCGACGAGGGAGCGTTTTCGCTCCCCAGCATTCGCTGGCGTGTCCGGGTCCCCACTACCATTCGGGGATTCGGACATGGAGGTGCAGGAGGACGCCTCCACACCGGCTTCCACCACAAGTAGGGGCGTCAAGCGGACGGGAAAACCGTCGACCGCTGCCGAGTTTCTCAACATTGTTGCAGCCGAGAAGCGTGCCTTGGCTGCAAGGCGAGCGGAGGCGGTCCTTGAGTTGGGGGACGAATGCTGGCGACACTGCTTAGCTGCCATCCTCCAGACTCCCGTGTCCGGTTGCCTTCGCGGCAGAGATGGTGCAGAAAACGCACACAGCCGCGGAGGCCGTGATGAAAGTGGCCACCACGTCCAAAAATCTTCACGGTAGATACGTGAAGATCCTGAGAGACGTGGCGGCCACAATAAAAGGATTAGGCGAGGGCATTGTTGCTCTCGCTTATCTGCCGGGGGAGACACCGAGGCCGGAGCTGGCCAGGCCTGGCGTGCTCGTGGATGAGCGCGTCAAGACCCTGGAAAAGAAGCTCCGGCTTAGCAAGGAAGCGGGAAGGCTTATGGACTCCAAATACAATAAGACGCGGGAGATGCTCAACGCGGCCTACGCAAAAGGATTTTCCCTGGTAGGCGCGTCGAGCAAAAAGGTGGCGGACTGTGGGACGCAGGTCGGTGGGCCTGTGCTTGTCCCGCAGGCGACCGCGGCGCCAACCCCGCCGCCGAAGACGGACTCTCGGAAGATCCAAACAAAGGGGGTGGCGGATGAGCCCCTAAGAGGAAACCCACTGAACCTCCCGGAGAAGAGGTGTGTCCGTCTGCTGGCGGACAGAATAAGGATTCCATGGAAAGGCAAATCCTCTCTCTAATTAGAAGAGAGCTCGTCCCTCAATCTTCGAGCGCGCTTGCCGCCGTACCTGCCCCGACCACTTGGGCGACAGTTGTGGGGCGCAAGGCGCGGAGAAAGGGGAAAAAGGTTTTTTCCCTTGGAGAGAAACGTCGCCCTCCCGCGGTTTCCGTGGACGCGAATCAGCGCTCTGGAGGAGAGGAGAAGGCCAAACTCGGCAGGCTCTTTAGCGGGGCTGCCGTTTTCCTTACCGTGGGAGAGGGCAGCAGCTATGCCGAGGTTACGAGAAAAGCGGCGGCCGCCGTCGATTTGAAGAAGGTTGGTATTTCCGGCCTCCGGATAAAAAAAGCAACCACCATAGGCATGCTTCTCTAGATACCCGGGCCTGGAGAAGCAGAGAAAACCAACGTTGAGAGGGCGTCGAAAGTGTTTGAGGGCGCAAAGGGGGTGAAATTCACCCGTCCCGTCGTAAAGCACGCGGAAGTTCGCGTGCGGAACGTGGTGCTCCCTCTCTTCGCGGAGGACATTGCCAGCTGTTACGTCCTAGGAGAAACAGGTTTTGATCGTTTCGGGATGCCCTACGGCCGAAGAGCATTTTAGTGTTTTCTGGGAATTATTTTAGAGGTCTTCACCGTCGCAGTACTCACACTCAAACACGGATTTTACTACAACGATATTTTTGTTACACCTAGCACACGCGATACGTCCAGCGACTGTATAAGGAGGAGTAACGTCAGTGTGATACTGAAAGATTTTGACTGGTTCGTATTTTCTGACCAAATCAGAGCAATCTTGGCGCAATATTTGATCAGTGAGAACTTTAAACGCACCCCGCATTAACTTACAGGCCATAACTTAACCGTGCCGTCTCTGACACAAACTACACAAACCTATTTGGTGGACTTTGAACAAATTGTTACCACAGCGTGCGCAAAGGAAATAACGGACAAAAGGACGACCTTCGGCAAGGCGTCGATGATCGTAAGCTGACTCGAACGGTTCTGAATGATGGGCAAGGTAGGCACAATCCTCGCAATACAGTTCGTCTGTGAAAACGCGTATCTCGGCTCTCTGAATTCTACACAAACCTACGCGCATCCTCAAAGGATACAATAATAAGAAGGGCCTGTGTAGTGATAAATCGTCGGGTCATGTAAACGATAAAATCCTACATTTGAAACTCTATCTAGAAAATACATATACATTTCCGGACACGACGGACAGGAATCTAGAAGTCGTATGGTTTCTAATCTAACTCCACACTTTGTGCAAGGAACCGGAGAACTACGATTGCCAATTACCACCGCGTGTAACTAAATTACTTCAAAGGGTTCTATCGGTAAAATAGACTCGAAACAATTGTCACAATACAATTTGTTAGTTAATACGCAAAGCTTGGCATTTACCTGCCCCCACCTACCGAGATGATACCGCTGATGATGGTTGAGAACAGGAGACAGATAAACTAAACGTGTATCGGATTGCTTTTTAGGTTTACACATTTAATGAAAATAAGTAGAAATAACTAAACACTAAATTTACAACGGATTAAACGGATACAGTGTTTGTCGACGTTTCGCAATATAAGTATTATAACGCGGATCTGATTTTGAAATATTACACGGATACACTGGCTGTTCGGTTAATTTTTGCGGCAAATACCACGATTTCTCGCTATACGTATCGTATCGTGGATCTTCCTTAGGAATCAACGGTTGTAAAAATGTTCTGGGTATCGTGACGGTTTCTAACCGTTTCCAAATGCTTACAGAATGCTCGACGGTTTCTATCGATACTACAGTTGGTTGATTACTTTCTATATTTTCGTTGACGACTTGATTTTCTGATTCTACACGTTCTGAGACGCTGGAATACATATAGTCAGAGATGTCTGCTTCAAGAGAATTTCTTTCGGTTTTATATTGTTTAATAAGTTTCCTCAATTGTACTTTCCTACCGGCTCTTCCGCCGCGTTTATTAGGCCGTGGCATTTACGGACAGACATAGGTTATACATGGAATTGTTAAAATTCCATTTACTGGATAAATTTACGTTGACAGGATATAGCGGTTTGTTTCCTCACTCAAGCGCTCCAGCTGGTTAAGCTTTTAGGATTTCAGGTTTTGACCGGAACAGCGGTTCGCTTCCTTACCCAAGCGCTCCTGCCTAGGAGAACGGACTGGCCTGAACTTACTGAACTTATTGAAACAAATATTAAAAGCAGAAATCTCTTACTTATGTGCTTATTTCTACCGCTACTATTTTAAGGTTATTCGGAAATGATTTGCTTAAATTATTATTAGTATCGTAAGTTCCTAAGATCCTACAAATGTAATTTACAAAATCATTGAATATTGATGTACGATATTTCGTTCTATGATTCTGTGATTCTATTATTCTATGACTCTACACGCGAGTCTTGTATCCAGAGCGCTTCCTTATTCAAGCGCTTCACCAGTTAAGATTTAGTTGAGAATGATGTCTACGATTCTATGACTCTATTATTCTATGACTCTACACGCGAGTCTTGTATCCAGGGCGCTTCCTTACTCAAACGCTTCACCAGTTAAGACTTTGAATCGGATTGAGACTGAATATCGGGATGGTTACCGGAATTAAAATGATTTTATATTTCTACACACGAGTCTTGTGTCCAGGGCGCTTCCTTACTCAAGCGCTTCACCGGTTAAGACTTTAAATCGGACTAACAGCAGAAGTGACTTGAATGAATGAACGAATTGAAAAAATGATTGAATTGAATAGAATTGAATAGAACGAAAGGAATGACGCTCCGTGCTCCGGGATTCTTCTTTTATACCCGACTTGCTTGGTGGGGACGCAGCCTCGCGGATCCTAGTAGAAGACGGTGTCAACGAATAGAAAACGTGTACGGTGGGAATTCGGGTCCTTTGAGTATGAGTGGTGGCTATCGCTGGCCAATAAGAATATAGCTGCAACGGGGATGTCCCGCTGCAGTGGGAACAAGATTTTTCTCACGCGCTCACGGCTTAGGAACGTTGTGCGGATAAGACATCGACGGTGCTCTCGCCTCGGCAGAGCGCAAAGGGTTTATGTTTAGGCTTTAGATAAGATAACTCGGTCGGCGCCGTCGTGGCGCCTCGCTTCGGCTTGAACCAAAGGACGCGATTACTAAGAACTCTCGCTTCGGTGGAGTACAAAGATTTTTGCTTCGCCTTTGTTGGAACAAAACAACGCACGGCTTGACCTCGAAGGGCGCCGGAATGTCGTGAGAATTATTACGAGTGCGTATGCACTTTACAATGACTTTCGCTTGGTTATAGTTAGATCTATGCTACAGTTATAATGCTTCTGGAACGCATACGGAAGACTTACTGACTATATGCGCAACTTACTATATTAAACGCATATATATAGATATATATTTGTACGAGAAAAACGCAAAGGGTCCCCCCTTGGGACATATTCTAGTATATATAGATATACTTTCTATGGTTAAACATAAAATTGGGAAGTAGCCGAAAAACTTAGTTTCTGTTAAGACTAAAGGTGCGATCCCATTGATGCGGAACATGCGTAATGCGGAATTGGCGGAACGCTTGTGATTGGTTCAATCTGTTTTACGTTTGTTCCGACGATTTTGATTCCGCAAGTTGTTACTTTATTCGCACTGATTATGCGGAATTATTTTTATGTTTGTATCTGTTGACAATAACGCAGATAATGCGTCAGTCAAAATTGGTCAAAATGTCGAATGTTCAACGGAGAACGACACTTTCTGTAAGAATATTATAAACAATATTAGAATGTTTTTATTAATAAATATAATCTTATGTTGTCTAATGCAATATTACAATATATTAAACAACTTCTTTCCAAAATATAAATTTATTAAGTATACAAAAGTTAAAGGTTATAATTGTTTATTATTGTTGTATAGGATACAAAATGTGGATATTGCGGATAGTTTTCACAAAAAATTTTGATTTATTGAAGCATTCTTGCTTTCAACCATTTGATGAAAAAATTCATCGTCTACAAGTAGATGAAAATTTAACAATTACTGTTGGTAAGTAGTATTTTAATAATTTTTGTGTTTCTCATTTATTTCATGGTATGATTTTTCCTGTTATGTTATAGTGTTTTTTGAAGAAAAGTTTGAATTTTGTTCGATTGTGCAAAATGATGACAGTGAAATGGACGTTTATGAACTACTAATATATTATATATCTCAGAAACGAGCATTATTCGACCATTGAATACCAGCAAAAGAGAGAAGCACTTTAAAAAAGAACGAACTCTGGTAAGAAGTGTGCAATTCATTGGGAGGTTAGTGTATATTTCTCGTAATGATCATAGACTGATATTTGATCATACACTGATATTTATAGTCATACCTTATATTTAAGTAAGATTTAAGTTCATTTTAAAATGCTGCAGGAGCCATTTAAGTGATTACAAAGCATCTCAAAATAAAAATAAGTTTTACCTAAATAGAAGTCGTAACTGAATAGTAGCCATAGTTCTGTTCCAATATAAACTACCAGGATTGAAAATCTATAGTTCACGTTATGTATACTATAAATTTTTAGTACTGGCAGTATATGGGCCTGAGCAAAAAGATTGCTATAATAGTTCTAGGCATAGTCGTAAGTCAACACACAAAGATTGAAATATATATTTATTGAGTTTTTGACTTTTGTGTTAGGTCCTGTATCAGAACGATCTTGAGCTCAATGAAATCTTCTATTTGGTCGTGATATCTGTTTATAGGAGCATTTAGTGTAGCTAAAGCTAAAAAAAGATGGCGATATCTGCGGGATTGTTTCTTAAAAGCCAAAAAAAAAGAACATACTTATATTCCAAGTGGATCTGCTGCTGAAACGTTAACCAAGAAAACAAATTCTCTCAGATTTTATGAACAGATGAAGTTTCTGGACGATGTCATAGAAAAATCTGTGTAAATTGAATAATAAATATAATGTTAAAAAGGTCACGTATTTAAAATAGATAAATTTCAGACTTGACTTTGTTAATTAGTTCTCTTCTACTTAAAATTACTGAAGATTATATTCTCACATTAAGAGTTTCTTGCTAAATCACAGTTGCCTATATAAAAATTGGTTAAGTTTGATTCCTTTGCATTCAAGAAAAATATCTCAATGCATTTACCATATAAAGTTATTTTATAAACTTTAATATTTTATAACTGCTTATAGCCGATTGTTTTAGTGAAGAATTCTTATTATGCAGACAGTAATATCAACAATTTTACAGGTTAAATGTGTTTACATAACAAAATACTAATAACAAACAAGATTTGAACTTACTATTTGCATACGACATTTTTCTCTAAGATTCGTGACTATTCCCTTGTTAAAACAAGCCGACAATAAAATGCCGTTTTTCTGTTTAAGACATGTACTAGTTTATCATCAAATATTCAGAATAATGAAGAGGATAATGAAAATATCTCAGCTGAAGTTAGTGCATCTTCTAAATTGGTACCCCGACCAACATGCAGTAACGTTTCAAACTCATCACTGCTATCAAGTTCTACAGAAAGCAGCGATTGCAATGCAAATAAAAGTAGATCCTATTATTCATTTTGCTAGAAATTTTATGACATTTACCTTATGTTAAACATTAATGATATTTCAGAAAGAAAGTACGATAGCTTGAACAAAATGAATGAAGAATTGCATAAAGCCGTTATTGCAGCAGTACGAGATAATAAGCAACCTGATAAAGTTGACGGATTTTTACTCTTACTCGGCGAAGGATTAAGAAAACTGCCTTACAAAGAACGAGTTCAACTGGAAATGAAATACCTTGCCATGCTTATGGAACAGCAAAATAAATTGCCTAATATATCGATATAAAATGTGTGTGTGTGTGTATATTATTATTATATAAAATAAATATATTAATATATTATATAAAACAGTTATATACAATAGTTTTATTAAATCAAACTCCCTTTTTAATTACATTTTCAAAATAATAATATTACATCAAGTTATTTTAAACAAAATGTATTTGTATCGTTATCTGCACACATACACACAAGCTTTACGAATAAGTTAAATAAAGATGATATTTGGCCATATTTATTTATGAGTGTAATCTACGATTTACAAATTTATTATGTTTTACATTATCGTACTGTACTATTGATATTGTTTGAACAAATAAATACATTAAAAATCGTTTTGCAACGCTTTTTTCCACTGGAAAGATAAAGCACCAGTATCTTGAAAATATGACGAATATCCTTCTCTGACTGCAATAGCATTATTTTTACCTCGACTTCTACAAAGTGGAATATTGCGAATACCACGACATGTATGTACATCTTCTGTACTTATAGATAAATATGATTTTTTTCTAGTTAATTGCTCTTCATTTTGTAAGATAAAATTGTGTAGTGCTACAGTTGCTTGTACAATTTTGCGTACATTGCTGACATTTCCAATGATTGGCCTTCGATATATTCTCCATCGAGTCACTAATATGCCGAAAGCGTTCTCTATAACTCTTTTTGCACGGCTAAGTCTATAATTAAAAACCTTTTTCCCAATATTGAGACTTCCACTTCGCGGATATGGCGTCTTTATGTACATTGATAATGGAAAAGCTTCATCCGCTACTAGTACATATGGTAATTCCGGTCCGCTATTTTCAATTTGTCTTGGATTTGGTAATTTGAACGCATTAACTTTAAAGCGTTTTCCAATTTCGCTGTTGCGGAAAATTCCTCCATCGCTTTGTCTTCCTTCTGCACCAATATCAACTATTGTAAAGCGATAGTGTGCATCGCTGATTCCGAGAAGATTAATGCTGTGATAGCCTTTGTAGTTATAATATATTGATCCGCTATTTGGTGGAGCCTATAACAAAAACACATTTTTTTTAACAAAAAATTCATAAGTAATATTCATTATTTATATTAAATATAAAACAAATATTTTGATATTTAAGCTATTTCTCTTTTATTAATAGAGATTTGTTAATGATGTTATATAAATTCAGAATTCCGTTACGTATGTACATGAATGTGAACATGCTTTCCATCAATAGCTCCAATACAATTGGGAAAGTTCCACAATCGTTGAAAGTTGGTAGCTACAGATTTCCAACTCTCTTCATTATTCTGGAGAAATACTGAATCTTTCAGACAATTCCAAATAGCTGTACAAGTCTCGGATATTATTTTTGAGATTGTGTTGTGTGCACCTCTCAAGGCGGATGACAAGGATTTCATACTGTCCCCTGATGCTAAATAACGTAATGTAATATGAAGTCGAGTGGCAGGTGAAATAGGTTCGCGAACAACATTCTTTTTCACGATGATTGGTCCAACTAATGTCAATAATGCCTCAAATAATTGCGGTGGCATTCTAAAATAATCTATATATGTTTCTATATCTTCGGCCAGCATTTCTTTCACGAGATTTTCACTTGCTCCTTGTTGCAATCTTCGTTCTCTACTAAATATAAATTGCACCTAATATTGTCGTGTTTTCTTTTTTTTGTTGTTATTTTATAAAGTATATATAATTTTGCAATTTTACGAAGCAGTTTTTGCTTTTTAATCGTACATAAACTTTGTTTAAATGCGTTTATTAAATTATAAATACTAACACACAAGTTTTGAGACCTCATTTTAACGCCGATTATGCACTTGTTAACGGATATTGAATTTTGATAGTGTATGTGTGTATATGCCATTATGATCCGCATGAGTTAGTATCCCTTATGTCCCATGCTGCAGAGAACGCGGAAAAATAATCTGTGCGAACCAATAATATACACTGTTACAATGGTGTGACGTTTTTCTCGGTTGTTGCGAAATTCCCGCGTCGTCCCGCCCGAAACGGAAGTAAGGGATCGGGACACGGACGGAAGTCCGCGAGATAGTAAACGTCTGGATCGGCAGGAGAGAAAAGGGTGGTCACACGAGCGTACCGCTGAGCCGAGCCGACGGATCCTTAGGTGGAGTTTTGGGCGCCAGACGCGTTACCGC
>NW_018021186.1:0-52993 GCF_002006095.1 Pseudomyrmex gracilis
GGCGAGCGAGGAGTAGAGCTGATAATTGTGCACGCCTATAGAGTCCGATCATCGCTCCCCGCGCCTTCATTGGTTTACATTTATTAATTCATATCTCGTTAGTGTCATTTTTATACCGACGTTTCGTGAACATTACAGCTCACTTCATCAGGGTTTGAAGAGCAGCCTGATATGATGTATCAGGCTGCTCTTCAAACCCTGATGAAGTGAGCTGTAATGTTCACGAAACGTCGGTATAAAAATAACACTAACGCGGTTAAAACCCGAAAAAACATCTTTGTATGTTAATACTACACACCGCGAAAGCATCAAATATCAAATTCATATCTCAATAAATATTGCGAATTTTGCAAAATAGTATATAACTTTTCTGTTCAGAATAACTCGATCTACCTACACACGTCGGCTTTATAGTTCGTCGTCAGACACCCTGTATATACAGGGTGTCCCAGAATTGGTTTAACATCTCTCGTAGGCAGGTAAAAGGAATAAAACTGAGGTAAAAAGTCCTATACCATTTTGCTAGATTCGCAATAGTTACTGAGATTTTAATTAACAAAGATCCGCGAATAAGCGTGCATCGGTCTTACGCGCGTAGGACAGCCCGGCGCACAATTACATTTTAATATGTATATGTTATAGTATATGCTGTTATATTAGCTCCTCCCATATGTCGCTATGGGTAACACCGTTAGCGCGCGAAGCGCGGCGGGCAGTCTTACGCGCGTAAGACAGCCCGATGCATGTTTATTCGCGGATCTTTGTTAATTAAAATCTCAGTAACTATTGCGAATCTAGCAACATGATATAGGATTTTTCACCTCAGTTTTATTCCTTCTACCTGCCTACGAGAGATGTTAAACCAATTCTAGGACACCCTGTATATATAATGATTTCTGTGTCCGTGAGTGTTCCTCTGAATACGTTCTACAGTTGGCATATATCTATTTGTTATAATATATTTATTTGTTATATCTTTTTCATCTTATTTATATACGGTTTGCTCTATTCATTTTTTAATGTTTTGATTTTTACATATATATATTTAATTGTATACACAATACTATATATAGATATAATAGAATAAAATAATACTATAATAGAATTATATTTATTTAGTGGCTACATATAAATATTAATGTTAAATATACATATATTTTTTTAAACGAGACTTTTACAATATACGTTCCTTTCATTTACCGGAGACATTAATAGATCCATCTATTAAACACATATATACATATACACATGTTATTTGTCAATGTTAAATATTAAGTAAATGGCCAATACTTTTACGTTTTGAGAAGAAAATAGGAAGGAAGAGCAGTTACATTATCGACACGACGTAGTTGTGGACAACCGATTGCTACTAGTTAGTTCGCACGGCGCTCGTTGGCGCTACGAGCAACCGCTCGCTTGGTTTTTGGTTTTGGTGCGCTTGTGGCTCTTGAACCGAGAAAACGGTTAGTTCATACGCCAGTCTATGTCTGTATGTAGATATAAAGAATGTTAGCAAAAATATATGCTAAAAGTGTCCAAAAATATTCACAGTAGAATTACGCACATCCAACCAACATGGCTGATGCAACGCAACCGCTCGCTTGCCTTCCGATCCCCGCGCCTATTTCGCGATTTATTGACCCTGCTGCCAGTAATAACCGAAACCGGCCCAGTGGTCTCGCGGCCTGAGTGCAGGGGCTGCGAACCTGGAAGTCCCGAGTTCGAATCCGCTCACCACCTAAGGATTTTTTCCGGGCCGGTCCCTTTCAACCGAGTTTATCGGTTGATTGGCGAACTGAATCGGGCCTCCAATAATTAATTCGGGTGTAATCCCGAATTAATTTCCCTCCCACAAGGCGATTGTAGTCATACCATCTTGAGCACGAGCCCGACACAGATTGGGCACGCCCACTGTGAAAGACGGCCGTGTATCGCGTGGTAGTAGGTAAAAACTGCACATCCCCCCCCCCACATTCGTTCTGAGAATGTATATCAGTAGACTGGCGTTTGCTCCTCTCTCGCAGGGGCGTGAGCCATAGAAGCAAAGAAGAAGAAGAAGTAATAACCGAACAAAGCCTTTGTGATTACGAATAAAATTTTGTCATGTGCAATGGCTTTTAAAGAGCCGTCTACAATGGAGAGTTGTAGGCCGTAATAGTAAGAAATTGACCAATCACAGACAAAGTACAGAAGAATAATCGATTGTGATTTGTCAATTTCTTACTGTTACGGCCTACAACTCTTCATTGTAGACGGCTCTTAAAACGTTCCAATACGGTAGCGTTAGCAACAGTAATGTTCTTCGTGAAGTCATTGGTCGCGTTCAGCAGATTCCAGCAGTTGCAAAACGGTTAAGCAAATGATCAGTGAACGCTTAAGAGCCGTCTACAATGGAGAGTTGTAGGCCGTAATAGTAAGAAATTGACCAATCACAGACAAAGTACAGAAGAATAATCGATTGTGATTTGTCAGTTTCTTACTGTTACGGCCTACAACTCTCCATTGTAGACGACCCTTAATGGCCCTTAGTAATATAGATCATGCTTGCTGAACGGTCTTGAGCTTCAGATCTGTATAAAGAGCCGTCTACAATGGAGAGTTGTAGGCCGTAATAGTAAGAAATTGACCAATCACAGACAAAGTACAGAAGAATAATCGATTGTGATTTGTCAGTTTCTTACTGTTACGGCCTACAACTCTCCATTGTAGACGACCCTTAATGGCCCTTAGTAATATAGATCATGCTTGCTGAACGGTCTTGAGTTTCAGATCTGTATAACATGTCACGTGACCCTACACTGTTTTTTAATAAAGCCTAAACATAACCTCTCAGTGTGTTTATTCATAATAAACTAAACAGTAGAAAACAAAATATTACCTAATTATAAAAAAATTAAGTGTTATAATTTACAATTTGCAATGGACAATTTAAATGTGATTGTTTTATTTGCTATGAATAATGGCAAAAACGACACTATATATTTTGAGGTTTTCAGAACTCATTTTCTCTTACATACAAATCAAAATTATCCGTGTTTACATTTCTCATATGTGTGCCGCCATATTCTTTTACAACATGTTACGCTTAGGTAGCAGAGAAAAACTTCGATGGAAAAAATGGCGTCCGCTCCCTAAACATGTTGAGTAGCGGCAACCCTGGCTAGTACGGTGCCGACCTGAAGCTCAATGTTACGGTGCAGACAATATAGTAGCCTCTCTCTCCAGCTGCTTTGTGCGCATGCGGTGAACATTCAAGCGCGCTTGCGCATTTCTCTTTCTCGCGTTCTTTCTCTCACTTTCCAATGCTTTGTCTCGCTCGCACTCACTTGGTAGATGCGCCTGCGCATAATGACGCTCGACCATCTATGCCCATATTTGGACTTTGTGCGTCTCCCTTTCTCGGGCCTCGTGCCTCTCATTGCGAAGATACGCGACTAGCCAGGGTTGAGTAGCGGTGACTGAGCAGAGTGCGTTCAGCAGACACTCACCCAACAGTTGTACAACAGTTGTATCTGCTGAACGCGACCATTTTGTAGGATCAAACGGGTTTCGCGAGATCAACCAATTGCGTTGGTCAAAATGGCTGACCGATCAACCATTTTGATTGGTCAATTTTGTTACAAGTTGCGACTTATGCGAATCGAGTTTAAGGAAGCAAAGCGATTGAAGCGTTCGTCGAGCTCCGTTGAGTGAGATCTATTTGATATTGCACCGATCAGTAGGTTATAATTGAAGCGTTCGAATGCTAACGAAGTGCGTGAAGAATCCGTTAATAAAAGATAATACAGTTGTTTTGGAAATAATGCCGAAACTCCGAGTATTCGACAGCGCAACAGAACTTCTATACATATTAGATGTGTCTGAAGAGGACTCGCAAAAAGCAAGTCAAGGTGAAAACTGCGATATTAAGCATTTTATATTCGTTATAATTTTTGCGGCTACATACACTATTGTTTTGATTTTCACCGCAGTCCAGTTGATCATTATAAATACTTCGAAGTGTTTTGAGCATAAATAGAGATCACATTCTTCTTTTGCGCATACTTCAAAAAATTATTGAACACAAGAAAGCATAGTTTATCAATCATATGAACCATCGCTTATGGCGTTCGATTTTCCAGCCGTTAATAAACCAAACTAGAATAAGAGACTTCTTGACACTTGAATTTGATTTGTTCAAATAGATGCCACCTATGCGATGCAACTTTTGAATAATTACAAAGCAAATGACGATTCTCAGGTAGAAGCATCAGGTATAGTAAATATTGTATTTTTTTGTAGTAATTTTTAGTATAAATAAAGCCATAATCTAAAGAAGTAACATATTTGTTACATAGCAGATAATGCAGAAGAAATAGTGCCAGAACTTTCTGATCCTCTTTCTGGTCAAGAAAAAGGTATGATACATTCTTATGTTTAAAAAAAATCAAAACATTTTAATACAAAAACAGTAGGTATGCAAATAAATGATCATGTTTCAGAGGGCTTTGCAGATGGTTTTCGTTGGCCACATGAGGCTATACTTTTACTTCTCAAATATTATAAAGAGCAGAAGCATCACATGGCAACTGGAAAAATGACACAAAAGAAATTCTGNTCGATGGTTGCTTCAGAATTGAGTAAGAAAGGTTACGTAGTTACAGGTTCTCAATGTAAGAGTAAAATATCAGGGTTAAGAAATACATATAAAAATATAAAGGCTCACAGAAATGAGAGATACAGACGCACATGGCACTATTATGAGGTAAATATAGATAACTATAGATTATATTTTTTTACTTCATTTTTCATCTTTTATCTTTTATATATTTTTGTACTATTTTGTATTTATTAAGAGGTTTGAGATTCTCATAATAATTGTACTAAGTTATGACCAACAGTTCTTTCACACTTAACAATAATGCGATATAATGTTAGCAAAAATCNCAAGTGTCTTAATACATCTTTTGTTCAATATAAACATATTTTTGGTGTGTCATAGATCTTAGATAAATTATATCAAAATAAGGAAACATCTTGGGCAGATTTGGAGACAGCGGATGATGATCAATCTTTATTATTTTCTGAAACCGAGGAGACTAAAAAGAAAATTAACAAACGAGATAGTTCTTTATTAGAAGGTGAATCGGCTTCTAAACGTAAGTATTGCAGCTAACTTTCTGGGCAAAGTGCAAGTAGTTTCATGTAGCATAATATTTTATATTATCTGTTCTCTTTTTTTATTATTGCAATGTCAATGGAATTGCAGGTCTAAGAACTTCGGAAGATATAATTGGTATTATGGAGGGACGTGCTAACGAGAGAAGGAAGATGCACGAAGAAGCAATGGCTCGTCAGGACTCATTACTTGATATATTGAAGAAGACGATTTGTGTTACAGAAAAAAGTCTTCTTCAGCGCAGATTGATGCACGAAGAGGCGATGGCTCGTCAGGATAAATTGTTAAATATGTTCGAGAAGTTTCTTCATAAGAACAGCTAAATATGTATAGACAAAAAGTAAATTTATTAATTTTTGATGTATTGTGTATTTTTTTGTTTTAAGAGAATTATCGACTATCATTCTTTTATCTATAGTTTTTTTTACGACAGAAATTAAAGGGTTGTTCATCAAATAACTTTCTAAACAGTAATTTTTTTACAAATAATGTGTGTTCTTTTAAGTTTGCTAAAAAAATTAGTTCCTAATATTTTCTATACATTTTATATAAATACATATATATGTAAAATATATTTGCCTCTGTGTAAAAAAACAGATGAATACCTAATAATATCTATAATTAATAAATTAATTGATGTCACATATCTGTGTGCACAATATTCTAAACGAATTGTAAGAAGTATAAGCATACAATAGTAACACAATTTGTTATTGTATGAAATCATTTTATTAAAAGCCACTTTTCTTTTTATGTTTTATCGAATCATGTAATAACGTCAAGCAGAATCCGAACTTTTGATTATCTCTTTAGAAGTAGCGGAAAATTAAAGTTTGAAATAAGTTTAGTTCTTTATATGCGCAACGAGAAAGAATTTAGCGAGTGGTTGACCTACTATTTCATGAATTTTTCGAATATCAAGATTGCTACTAAAAATGATACACAATAAAATATTCCAATCTATTTTTGCGAGTAAACTTCAGTTAACAATCAACTATAATTTTATGTAATTGTTACATAGTCGTAATTATTGATCGTTTTTTCTTCTCAAAGATGATTATTCTTTCTTTCCTCTTATTGATATAGTCAAAAAAGAATTTGCTAATTTATGTAATTCATCCACCTGATCTCGCCGCGCGGTGAGGGAAAGACGGGCGGTTCACGTGGACGTGACAAACGCAGAGAAATAAGAGTTATCCTTGCCACGTGATATCGCGATCACGTGGCTACTCATTCACGTGCTTTCCTCCACGGCGCACGTTCTATCATAGCGTTACGTAAGCGAAAGCTCGCGCCGTTGCTCACAATCATTGACGCACAGTTGTGTTTGAATAATTTAATAATAATAATAATAACAATAACAGCAATAATAACAATATAACAACAACAATAATAATAAAAATAAATATTAAAGACGCAATTAAATATAAAAAGTCTTTACGCAAAATACATCACCTCTAGAATACTTAAAAAAATGAAATAGTTTATAAAGCTGTTCTTAATCTTAATCTATAACAAAAATATAATAAATAAAATATAGGATAACTCCGACGTCACACCTATCGAAAATTATTAATAATTAATAATTAATTTATTAAATATAAAAACAAACTATCAAAAAATCATAAAAAGTAACTTATTAAAAACGAAAAGGTATTCTCTACAGTCAGAAATAAATAAACTTTGGAACGCGTGACCCAACTAGCCTCATATCAATGTTGGCTGAAATATTTTATTATAACTAAAAGCTTGTAAATAAAATAGCAATGATACATTAAACGAGTAGCGATAAACATTAAAGTTCAAAAAATACATTAATGACATGTTAAAACAACTTTTCTAGTTTTATTAATCTATAATTGCCACGTAGAAAAAAGAACAGACATTTAATAATTTTATTTTTGGTGCATAAAAAAAAACCGCTCGTGTTCATCCGTTGACAACCGATTGCAGACGGCATATGCAGCGCAGTAGTCTCCGCCTTCGCACTTTCTTACGCAAGCATCAACGTGTTACATACACATTTCAGATATTGAGATATTTGCAAGTCCCAAATGGTTTCTTAACTCAACTAGCTTCGTTCTACTACAGACGACTTTGTTCAATATTCAATGAGAAACAAAGACAGGATGACTCTTGTGTCGTTAATTAGAAAGCGTCCTACGCACGTCTGTGCAGCGCAAGCGCTGTATTACGAGGCACATATCACACGGAATTCATTCAGTTTCATGCATATGCGCACATAATCTATAGTATACGTTACGTGTGCTATGGACAAATGAGCGCATATGCATGATGAAACGGAGAGAATCTGTTCACTCTAAAATTGCTTTTAAGTTTGGATTACAGTGAGATATACAAGACAGCTGAACTAAATAAAAAAATAAGCTAATTGCTTGTAGTTTGCTGTATTCTACCTTTTATTATTCTACACTTATCTATCGCAAAATAATCACTAACCTTTTTACAAATCTTATAGTAATTATATCTAATAAATAGATATCTAATAAATATTCACATATCTAATAAATAGTTGCGTTACTTATCACAAGTTGATGATAAACTGATGATGGTTTCAAATATTAACAATAAAAAGCTGAAATCACATAGTAACATAAAGGCATACAACAAAATAGTTGCGCACAAATTATTCTCACTTCTATTTTTTCTATTTTCTATGCGATGCGAAACCTGACGTGGAGCAAATACCTACCGAAGTTACTCTACTATAGACAACAATAACTTTGTCAGCAATTATTTTACAAAATAAATACACAAGCTTAAATAGAAAGTTAACAATTCGTTACAAATAACTTTTGATAAGAGAGTAGCAGTGCGAAAGCCAAAAAGTGATCTTTTCTCTTGAATAACAATGTATAAATTGAACTATTTTGCTACAACGTAAGAAAAGAATTTGCGGAACTTTTGCGAGCTATGGAAATAAAGGATAATTCTGATTGACAATGAGTGAATGGGAGAGAGCAAGAATGAACATTCAAGTAAAGCAATTCATAAAGATAAAAAGGAACATCAGAAGACTAGGAGACCGTACAAATTATAGACAATATAAATGTAAGACACATTTCTAGTGAACTCTTAAGAGGGTACTGAATACTGATAATAGAAACCTGTAAATCGACGTTTTCCCTGATAGGAAACCATTTACAAAATTATGTGACGAAATCTTGCACTAAAATTGTAATTTGCAATTATACAGACATATTTTATGAAATAGATGCAAAAACATTGATCTTTTCTGAAATATTTGTAGTTGCTGGCAAAATTACTTTCCAAATACTATTTCGGCAAAAGAATAACGATATGGCGAATCATCTTAGCAGTATATTTGCAAAATTAATTTCACAAAGAAATTGTCCAATAATTGAGAAAAGAAATTCAGCTATATGATGTTTCAAATATATAAAAATATGATTGCATATGAAGAAATGCAAAAAATTGTCGTCACTCATGATGTCATATTTGTGCAATATTTTCACAATTTGCCTATTGAAGCTATATACTGTGGAAATGCATAACGACTTTTTCGCAATTTTTGACAAATATTATTTACAAAATTTTATTTCGACAAAACTGTTGCGTTATGGCGAATCATCTTAGTGCAATCATTGCAAAATCGTCGCCATTCATGATGCCATTTTTGTGCAATATTTTCACAAATGTGCCTATTAGGGTTAAAAACTTAAATTTCTCTAATTTCTAATTTTATTTACTGCATCACGTGAAAAGTGCTTCTATAAAAGCAAATAAATAAAACAATGTATAGTGCTTTTGAAAATGGATATATAATGCTATTTTGAACTCTTTTTTCCATTCATAATGATAGCATATGATAACTTATACTGTCATCACGAATATCCCTTTTTCTCGTCAACTAGACATTCCAATCATAATCTAAGTGTCTCATTATATTCTTTTTTGTCGTACTTTTATTGCTAGGTAAGTTTAAGTACGTATATAAGCTTACAAATAATTCTACTACATGAATATATAATGAACTTATAGAAGAAAACTGTAGTAAAATAAAAATTTTTGCTTATTTTCGATAATCAAAAGTACCTAAAGAGAAACGTTGACACAATTTATTTAATTAATATTATAATAATTTATTTATTTCTATAGAAGCATTTTGGATTTGATGCAGTAAATACGACACCGAAAAAAATTAAAAACTTCGGTTAACCAAAATAGCATTAAAAATCAGAACGGAAGAAGCTCATTTATTTCTGATTGGATAATCTTTCATAAATCTTTTCTGATTTTTTGGTCTGCATCTGCACTTTAAGGGGATCCTAAAGTGGGTCTGTTGTATCGATAAAACTGAATTTTTCGCGCACACTAAGTTTTTTTTTGGCTGTATGGATCGACAAATTCTTTTCTACGATTAAAGTACATATAATAAGGGATACGGGAGGTCCAAATTTATATAACAAAATGAAAAAAATTTAAATTTTTAAAACATTTTTTTTCATTTTTTATGTAAATTTGGACCTCCCGTATGTATTCCTTATTGTATGTACTTTAATCGTAGAAAAGGAGTTGTCGATCCATACAGCCAAAAAAAACTTAATGTGCGCAAACAATTCAGTTTTATCGATAAAACAGACCCACTTTAGGATCCCCTTGAAAGTGCAGATGCAGACCAAAAAATCAGAACGGAAAAGATTTATGAAAGATTATCCAATCAGAAATAAATGAGCTTCTTCCGTTCTGATTTTTAATGCTATTTTGGTCGCGCGGTAAACGATACATAATGTCACAGAACGGATTCAATCTGATTGGTAACCTCTTCATTATAAATCGTTTTTATTCCGCTTTTGTGAAACAAAAAAAAGTTGGAGAGATGATGGAGAATCAACTAATCAGAATAACTCCGTTTTGTAAAATTATGTCTCATGTGATTCCCGATGATTGCTAAAATCGGAATAAAATCGCAATCTCGTTTATTTGCGATTAATAGACCTTCAATTAGTTTTTTTTCTCTCTCTCTCCGTTCCTATAGCATTAAACTAGAAAACAAATATATTCGGTTGATGCAAATCAATAGGTAAAAATGTTTATGCAAATCATAAATTTTATTTAATTAATATGTAAATTATTACATGTAATAATTCAAACTGAATTTCAGTTTGAAAATTTATCTTGGATGCTTGATTTGCATCACATGTAGATGAAATATTTCCATTATTCCCTCTTATAAAAATTAAAAAACCTATTGTAAGAAATCTATTACATATAACCGCGTCTTTAGCCAAGATTGAGTGTATTTTGCATAATATTTAGAATGTAGACAACATCAATGTAATCAAAGAGAGATATAAGGAACTGGAAAACACATGAACCTTCTGAGACAAAGACAAAACATGACGAAAAGAATGTAACAAAGATGCATAAAAGCGGCTCTACACTTGACGGTAACATGATGTTCAAAAGATCAATACGAGTCGACATGGATTTCAAAGATTTTTAAAGATACAATGCAAACGTTATTTATATGAATATCAAAAGTTAGAATTTTGATTGCAAACTCATTGAACCAACAATTATAAAGCTAAACTTTGATAGATTAAAATGCAGACCACTAGAGCAAGTTATTATTTAGAAATCTGGTTGTTCGAAAGGACTCAAAGACGTTAAAAGATTTTAATAAAAGAATTTAATAATCAGTCAGCAACAAACAAATTAAAGAGAATACCAGAGCTTTGAAAAATTTTAGAAGAAATTCCTCACCAAAGGAAAAGAAAAAGAGATGAAAATCACTAATGATTATTTTTTGTGAATGATTAGAAAAAACGAAAAAGACGATGTGAAAAACTCATAATGATCGAACTTGGCCAAAAATAACTTATGGCTTACAGTGTAAAAAGCTTTTGAAGAGTCAAGGCTAACAGACGCAGCAATAAAGCTCTACAAAAGAACACAAAACAAAGTTAGAAATGTATAAGAACGAGATCCTTATGGAAATCAGACTAAAAAGATGAAATAACATTGAGGTAAGGATACGTTGACAATTGATGAAAATAAATATGCTCTAAAATCTTTGAAAGTGAAATGAATCAAAAGAAAGAAGATTCAGAAGAATGTTTCAGGAAAATAGGAAAAACAATTGAATACTTTCATGCGGATGGAAAAACGCCTGAAGTGAGACATTCACTTAAAATAGCCATTAACGGATTAACATTCAAGCAAACAGAAAAGAACTTAAAAAAACTAAATCGTAAGATTTTAACGGTGAGCTTAATATTCCTTAACACTAAATAGAGAACGACAGAGGTAACAGGAGTAATGGTTTATCGTTTCGTAATCATCGTCTCTATATACATTATGTCGTTTAATTAACGTTGAGAAGAGTAGAAGTGCGAAGCGCACGTGATCTTCCTTACATATAGCCCGTGACAATGATGCCGACGGGAGCTGACCGTACTTCACATTGTGTTCCCGCCGATTGACACAAGGTCACTATCTAATTTCACGCCTCGATTGAACTTTGCTTGGTTTTGTTGTTAATACGCGCTGTTTTAATGATTCTCTTTGTCGCTTCGAGAAGTCGCGAAAATTAAAAATAAGCGTATAAAAAGGATTACGCGCTGGGAAATTATAAGAATTTTAATTTATGCTGTTAATAGCACGGAAATTACATGTGTAATTATCCTCTTTCGGAGACTATAATGTTTATATATTGTTAAATGTGGGAATTATAGAATTTCTAAACTTTAAAAATTTATCATTTATTTTTTCAAAATTAAATATTTCAAATAAATTTATTGTTCACAAAGCTTGATAAATATAACGTGACAACGTCATTGAAAAGTTATCGAAGATTTTATTCTTTGCAAACAGTATGTTGCTCCTTAAGTCGCATTTTTGTAGTTTCACATTTCACGGAATTTTTTTCACCATCACGTTACATGACTTTTCGATTGTCTCGTACGACTTTTCGTGAATTCGAGATTCTTGTGAACCAGAGATATATATGTGTATCCCCAACGGATTGCGAGCAATCATACACATCAACGCTTCGGCAAAGGCTGATCTTGCGTAGATTATTCTATAGCGTTTAATTCTGTCATTGGAATATGTTTCATACGTAGAGAAAAATGTTAAAAAATGTAATTGCAATCTACATCGTTGGATTTTTTTATGCGTCGGTAGAACGAACCTCGAGATAAACAACGAATTTTCAATCTGCAAAAAAACCTCGTTTCGAAGGTAGAACAACCACGCTTCTATTACAAACCTTTCGAGATGTTAAGATAAAAAAATGACCAACAAAATTGTCGTTCAAATTTAACAATATATTAAAAATAATTTTAACAATGTAACCATTTGTATATATAGTAGAATATTAGTTTTTTGTTAAAGCTTGCTGAGCGACTGTTGTAGATATCGGAAGCGATAGATTACAGAGCGGGAAATTACTTTCTCGCATTGAGATGCGCGTGAGGGTGTGAAATAAATTGAGTTCACCCGCATGCGTTGAATTCGTATTTTGGTAAATCGAATTTGTCAAAATTCGTGACGCTAACGTTTTTCAGAAATGAAATTCTCGAGAATATAGAGCCGTAAGGAAAAGTAGTATATCTCTGAGGATAAATCTGAGAATGAAAGGGACGACAAGGGTAGTAATGCGCGATTGGAGAGTGAGTGAACTAATAACGATGGAGGCTGCGCCACGGTTTGAGTAGTGTCTCTCGCGACGAGGACGCATTTCGCAACTGCAAAACAGTCGACGCGCATACTCCCAGACGTTCGCACGTCTTCTCCGAGAACATCCTGCTACACCAGGATCACGATCTAAAAACTCGTTCATCGATTAACACATCAATTATTTTCCGTTCGTTATCGCGCAATTTGAATTTCATTTCAAATGCCCAAAACAAATCTGGTTGAGAAAGAATCGGAGTTGAAATAATTCAAAAAATATTTACACAGTAAAAAATTTAATGTAGTAAATATATATTTTGAGTTGTAAGTAACATTAAAGTGTGTAACGCGTTAATCATTCTTTCAACATTTAAAATTATTTTGCAGTAGCATTTATTTTTGAACATGTTACTTGATTGAAAATATTTTTAAACTCTCGTAGAATATTATCTATATTGAGTGCGTTCTATTTCACGACCTCGATAACGAGTCTTAAACTTCATACTTTTCGTCGCTCAAAGAGTTCTGAAGAATGAAGGCACTTTTGCCGGCGAGTCTGACTAGTGCGAGCTTGAACTACTGACGCCGGATAAACGTCGATAACGGTAAGATCTTATTCGATGCATTTCTTACAAAATTATTTATCATGAAAAGTAACGTCAAAATAACATCATATAATAACATTCATATTGTTTTTTTTTTAATATATATTAGAGATATACGTTATAAAATTTTGTGCCATATCAATATTATATTTCTTAAGAGGTAGATATCTTTTAATAGTTTTATAAATGCACACATGAAACGATCATCGAACAAATTAAAATCATGTTAATATGCTTATCAGACACGTGATTTTAAAAATAAACATAGTTTAGCGAATTTTTTCCCGAAAAGTTTATAAGGATACATGTAGAGATTTGCGAGTACGAAAGACTATACTGTAGTTCATTATTGAGGAATTCTTTTTATAAATATTAGCTGTGACTTTTTGCTCTGAACACATGTTTTTAAAATATTCTTATTTTTTATACTTGGATGAATACGGTAGATAGTAGAGAACGGCAGACAGAGAGAGAGAGAGAGAGAGAGAGAAAGAAAGATATATATTTATATATATATGTATGACTCGTGCAACAGCGTGTTTTAATTGACACAACACGGTACAATTCACACATAATCAACGAAGATAAACGCAAATTGTTGTAGGTAATGCGCCACATTTGGAAAGTAAATTGTCTCGCTAATTGTAGCAGTCGAAGTGTATGCGTTCATTCAGAGAAATTCTTGTAACACCAGACCAGAATCCAGATTATTAATATCTTTAAAATCGATCAGCAAGATATTTTATGCATTAGTTTCTAACAAACAAACAATATACGACAAGATATATCGCACGCAATACAAAGCATTGAAATTTAAAATTTTAAAAGTTTGTAAATAAATTTTTGGTAGATGTTTTTTTCGTGGAAAATTAATCCTTTTGTACTGTGTATTGTGTATGTTATAAAAATTTCCGACACATTCTTTGACATTTAACAATATTCACGAACTTTTAGTACAAGTACAAAGCAGTACATACAATGTATAAAGTTAAAAAAACCACAGTAATATCGCACACAGCTGTTATGAACAATTATTGTGGTTTTTTTCAATTTAAACTTTAAACAAAAAGAAATTCCATTGAAAGGAATATTACATTTTGTAGCTGTATCTTTACTGAGTAATGACTTTTTCGCTTTGCGTGATTAGAAAGTTTTCAATCAAGTCCATCCCTATTCACATTCATCGTACGAATCCAAACAATAGCTCTTAAATAATGTGAGGATTGTTGAAGCGCAAACATCCGCTCACTCCTGCTGCAATTTGGTCTACTTGATTATGAAGCGCAAATTGGTAATATTGTATGAAGCGCAGTCTAGTTCTGTTTAATTTAGTAGAAGCTATAAACAGAAATCACGATGTAATTTCGATGGGATCAGATTTTGACGTTATCTCAGCAAGAGAAATTCCGATAGCTCAGAGTTTTGAAGAAGACAGACTTCTGTATTAATTTAAATTAAAGAACAAGCGATTGTATCGCAAAGACTAGCTGCTATTTATAGATCTTCCACTAGAAATTGATTGAATATTAAAACCTTACCGAAATTCTATCAATTGCAATGTTTTATGTATTTTTTTTTTTACTAAGGACGAAAGTTTTGCAAGTACTCGTTTTACGACACAAAAAGTATATAACAATCGTATTTTTATCTCGAGTGCAAATTTAATTATCTGAGGTGCGAATCACATCTCTAGGAGCAAATTTCACTCGAATGAAACTCGTTGTCTCGTCTCTGAGGTTAATTATAAAATCGTGTTTGAGGATTAATCATCATGCTTGAGAACATTCCACGCATCCCATGTGGATAAAGCGGAATCCGTGTTTATGCTTAACGGAAACAGGCCTATATGCATTGCAAAATGGAATTCCAAAAGCGATAACGTTAAACACGACGATAATTACGTTTAAACGAATGGATTGAAAATTAGTTTCACGAAGTATTTCTCTAATACATAAAAAATTCATACATGTCAACGAGTAGATTATTATAGTCATAACTTTGCTTGTTTCGTACCAACAAAGTTATCAACAACAAAATAATTCAACACATTACCATCTATGTTTGAGTCCTTACTGACCTTTTCCATACATATACTATATTTAAAAATGTGGAGCTATTAAGGAGTCTCTATGTTACATAGTTATAATTATTGTCAATTAATAAAATTACGATATAAAATAGCAATCAAGAAAGTAGAAATAAAACTAAAACCAAAAATAACATATTACTAACTATAATAAAACTACAACATAATTCTAAATTTAAAAGCACTATAAATAGAAATTGATTTATATTGTAAAAGTTTGTTAAACACATATTTGCTAAACAAATATCTTTTAAATTGACGAACTTAGAAGAAAAGTATTTCTAGTCGAATTTCTTTGCTATATATCTCTCAATTAATTTTGTCATTAACATTCAAGCTGCGTACTCAATTAAATGTACACGGGGCTGAACGGAAAACCATTCCAATAGCAATTGCATCTGAAATGTCATGCAAATAGCAGCATTCGAACGCTACTGTTCACGACAGTGACATTAACTTTCAGCATTTTCAAATAACACAAAATAGCTTGTGCAAAGTACGTGAACTATCAGGAATTTTTCTCGAGATTTAACGATAGTTCGAAAACTTGAAAATAATTTAGTTTTTTTTTACATGCTGCAAAGAAAAAGTGCGAGAATGAAAGTATCGGCAAAATTGTACAAAAACGAGTCAAAAACTACGGAATCGCGGTATGTTTTCGCGATCAACGCTGTTATATAAAATAATTGATTCCAATATTTTTTTACCGCTCGCGTGGGAAGGAAACACACCCACTTTAAAATAACATCACGAAAGATTCCCGATTTGCTAGAAAAAAATCATTCTTGCTCTGTGGTTGCTGTTCGCTCGCTCGCCACAATCGATTGTCCCATTTCACCAGGAAATCTCGAGCCTTAAGTAAAATGCGGTCTCTTTTATAAAATCGGTATGATTAGAATTGCGGTGTTTTGCTCGAGCGGATTTAAAACATCAGAATCCCGCTCGAACGCTTAAATATAATATTGAATCGAAGAAATATATAAATCGGTACGTGTAAGCACAACGTATATTGACCACCTAACTAGAGAGATTTGCAATCTTCTTCAAACAAATTTGTGGCACACACACACACACACACACTTTGTTGTTGAACGCGAGTGAATGGCTGGGAGTAACGTGTGTTTACGTGTTTAAAATTTTATTACGAATAAGCTCTTTAGTGTTTATAGAATCGATTAGCAAGCGCGACGAGCCGTTCCATGACACTTGACGACTGACAAGAGTAATACGATCATGACGGATTTTTTGAATAGCATCCAAATCGTTTAAGCTACTTTATCGGAAGAGAGTGTGTTGATCCTCAGCTTGACCTCTTTCACTTGAAAGCTCAACAGGGCCGCGCATATTGCCGTGCTGACACAGATGAGAATATTCGTAATCGATTTGACATGCAAATAAATTATTTTATATAAACTCAAAGCGAGAAATAAATTACTAAAACGCGAAATATATAAACGGTAATAAGAGTCGTATGCTGGATGTTGTTGCGGAAATATGCCTATATTATATGAAGTGTCTCGATGGCCGAATTGGGAAAGCGACAGCCGGAGATTCCAGGTTCGACTCTCGGCCGAGGTGTTTTTTCGCAATATTTTAAAATTAGTTAGGGGGATATACGGGGGGTCTCATATATGTGATGCAAATATAGCATTCTATATAAATTTAAGAATTAAAATTTCAACTCAAAAACTCACGTGTAAAATTTATACGTGAATACATATATATATTAGTTAGACAAGTAAAACGCTTTCTTCGTCGAAATTTTAGAATGACCAGCGTTAATCTATAGTTTTAACTAATTATGTGCGACTAACATTAAATTTTAATAAAAGGAAGTCTCTCTCTAACTCTCTCTAACACAAAATATGTACTCCGCGCTTTTTGTACAAAAAAAATCAAGTCTTCTTGTTTCTTTGGTAATCTCAGCAAGGACGTGTGTATCAACAATACTAAAAGAAACATCAGTGTAATCTTATTTTAATATCAAGTTTTGGCATCATCGTAAAGTATTATATACATACTTCTACAGAAACAAGTGCAAACAACTAACAAACTTAGAGACGGCAAACATATTCCTTTTGACATGATGACGAACAGAGAAAAGTTGGATATAATCTTATATTTCTGGAAGCTATTTTATTTCTGTTTTGCTAAGAAATGGTAAACGGAAAGCAAAAGCGACGAAAAACAAGATAAAGAATGAATTTGTTTACAGTACGCCGCACGTCGTTTTCCACTTTCTAACTCAGCCAAACACTAAAACGAAGATGCAGAGACAACGCGCGAAAATAGACTATTAGAGGGAAAAATGGACGGTCTGAATGTCAACGGCAACAACACCCGAGAATACTGTAATATTCAATACAAACACTTTGTGGCGCCGCACGGAGGTACGATTCGCTCAAAACTTTCATCATTCTTCGCGCGTTTGCGTACTTTTCGGAAAAATATTTTAAGAACGAATAATTGAATTTTTACTTGCTACACCCTTTTACTCTCTTTTAAAATTTACTTTAACAAACGGATTTTACATCGCCAAAATCTTTATTTTGAATATGTAAACGGAAAAGTAATTTGTGACAGAGATTATTTTATTTTCTCAGAGAATTATTAATTGCAACAGTAAATATGTGTTTTTAAATGAAATAAATTTGTGGAAATGTTTAATTTGACGTTATTCTTTAATTTGATGTTTATTTTAATTACTTTATTTTGAAACATATAGCGTTTGTTTAGTTAGTTAATTAATTTAATTTAACATCTTTTTCACACACAGAGAGAAAAAGTTGATGTTTTTTAAAGAATAACTCCGATACATATGTTGCACCTATTGAAAACTTAATTTATCAAATATTACTTACGATGTTAAATATAAATAAACTGTACTAATAGAACTTTATACTGTCTTTTACAATGAAAACATTATAAATATAAAATATCCCCATTAAAGAATAATTTTCATACCACTTCCATTCGTAGACTCAAAAAGTAAGTAAGGTTACATTCTCAGTTAGTTTATCATTTTAAGGCCTGTTGTACTTTAATTTAAATATAAAATGTTTATTTGTTACATCCTAAAAAAAGTTTTTTAAAGTTGTATTTTTGTCATATATCCCATGAGAGTTATATATACGGCCACGTAAAACTCATAAATAAAGAAAGCTTACAAATAACACTCAGAATTAAATATTAACATATAAAATATGATTGTGCTGAGTAGAAAATCAAAAGTAAAATATTTTATTAAAATGAGATATATATATTTTTTAATTATGTCGATAAAATAATGCCCCTCCCTCCTATCCAGTGAAATAATGATTGCACATAAGAATTAGAATAAAATATTGCGATTCACAAATGCTTTTTTATTACTATAAAATATTCGCTTATGTACTTATTATTTGACATTTACTTATTTATTAAATAACTTTAAATAACAAACTTTTTTTTAATAAAAAATAAACAAACAAGAATTTTTAAACGAAACGTTTTTAAATAAAACTTATTTCAACAAGAAATAAATGTAATATAACACAAATGTAATATAACTTTGTTATGAAAATTTGTTATAAGCTGCGTTATAAAAAGTTTAGTTTTTAATGATTACTTGCTTAAGTAACCATTAAAAGAAGAAGTTAGGAAATAAGTTTGACTTAGTTTTTAATTGTTTATTTACAGACAAGAGAAGTTAAAACCATTAGATTTTGCAGACAATAATTTTGCTTACTTACTATGTGTCTTAAGTGCAAATTATTGTTATTTTGTCAAGATATAGTCAAGAATATACTGACGAACTCATGTTCGTATTGTGATTCAATTGCACACGCTGAAAATGTCTTGTATCCTTAACAGGTGACATGTACAAGATATCAAATTGAACAAAAATACAAGAGATAAGCGCTATACTTTATTCTTTGACCATCCGTCTATTATTATTATCGTGAAACAGCCACAGTCTATTACAAACTCTATAATAAATTATTATTATTATTATTATTATTTTACGTATCCGCAATAAATGATTGCGCTAATAGTCACGCTCGACTAAACTGACTAAATGAATTTGTTACATATAATATCAACAATTGAAAGCTGAAATTGAACAACACTAATGTATAACAATAAAATGGTTGCACTCAAATTATCGCACTCCTATTTTTTTCTATGCAGCGTAAAATCCGGCACAATAAAAATACTGGAGTTACCTTATATAAGATGACTTTTATAATTCAATATAAAGCGATAAAAGTTCTTTTATATAATAGAACTCTGGTGCAGCCCGGTATGGGATTCTTATCTCTGTTGGCCGCCAACAAAAGCCTCTACTTTTGCGAAACTCCGATGTCCTTTTGTGGATGGATTCGATACAACAAGTGAGTAGACAAAATATGTTCATATTCTGCAAAACCTTTACATCAAACTTTCGAAATTTATGCAACAAGCCAGGCAAATTTGCATTTTAATGAATGTGTATTGATCGCAAAGAGGCGGAAAAGCTGGTTGTTGCACGAGCAGATTATCGAATTGTGTTTGTGCGTTTAAAAGGTAAATCTTACCGCGCAATCTTTCTGGTCTTTTTTTCTCGAACCACAGACCGCAAATGAACGAAACCGAAGACGAATCGTGACAGTACTTCCTCTTTAATGGAGCACAAGGCGAATTTAAAGAACGATTGTTTCCGCGAATGTTCCGCGCAAAGAAATAAAAAAATTTCATTTACATAATCTTGACAACATTGTAAATAAAATTGTCTATATATTGTGAAACACTTTTTTCATAATTTAATGTTATGTATGAACTTGAATTAAAATTGTGACAAAAACTCTGACAAAAAATTGAACAAAAAATCTTACACGTTTTCTAATTATTCATAATAAAATTCATAAAATATTCATAAGTGGTTTTAATTATGAGCGTTTTTTTTCGATAAAAGTAAAACAATAATAAAATACATATAAATGTGTCAGAAATATTTGTTTCACGAAATTGAAATTTTCGAACAAGTCTCGGTCTTGGTATAAAATAAAATTCATTTTATCAAATTGTTGCGCAGCCAGCTTGACGAGATTCTCGGAAGATGTTACACGTAACATCATCTCATTATATCATGATCGTTTTTTTACTCACGTTTTTTAAATATAAATTGGAACGAGCAGAAAATTTTCCATCTGGTAAACCCGAGTGTGCACGTGTGTGTAAAAAAACTCTTGATGTGTTTTACAAACAGAAAATAGAGAAGCAATTATTATTTAATTCAACATATCAAAACCAGTAACATGGAACGAATCTTTAATTCTTTCGTATTTTGCGAAAATATTACAATGTGCGTATAATGAATTGTGAAAATAGCAGTTTTAGCCGAGCGTTGGCAGTTTCGCCGTTTTGTACTTGTTGCTATGTAAAACTGAAATAAACTGAAATGTGCCACTTTTATCGAAAATAGACTCGTTGAAATTGCATTTTTTGCCAGCGAGCAATGTGATATATCAAGAGTTGCGTGCTTCCCGCATTATTGATTCTCTTCTTCAAAGAGGTCGAAAACATTTTGCTGACACTTGAGAGATATAAAAAGAATGTAATACAAAAATTTACTCTGTTATGTAAAACTTGTAGAAATTTAATTTTAATTATATTTTTAATCAATCGAAAGTCTTCAGACATATTCGATTTTATATATTACTCTAGACTTAGTTTGCACATATATATGTATATATATATATATATATTCACTGAGATTTTAAAATATTATAATAAAACGCAAGGAATAAAAATACCATAAGTGAGTGAAAATAAAATGTCGTTCTGTCTATACATATTTAAATGTGAAAATATTTGTAGTGATAAAAAATGTCTGGGCTCCGTAATTTCTTTTTATAAAAGAGAGATATCTATCATTTATTTCTTTCCAGAATCTGTAGCAAAGAAATGCGGTTACAATGGTCGCTGGGAATCGCAGAATGGCACAAGCACGAACGAGGATTCGCTCACCGGCTGGGCAAACTATACCACTTGTTTAACACCGGAAATGCTGTGGCTTCACTATAGGGTTTACAACAATAATCTCGAAGGCGAAGTAAGCGCATATCATTAAGACGATGCATCTACAATAACGCGTGACTTTCCATCGATTTGTCAAATTGAATATATAACAATTTTGTACATGTTACTCTTGAAAATCATAATTGATTACTTTGATTCTATTAAAAGCTATCACTACCTAGTGTTAATGCTTATTTCTTCTCATTTTTATTAAAAAAAATGTTTTTAATAATTAAAATTTTTTAAAATAATTACATCTTTTTTTGTTTAATACAAATATTTGCATTTTTTATTTAAAAACTTAATTAGAGAGAAAGAGAGAGAGAAAGAGAATTTTTTCAGATGAAGATGGAAATCGCCGAGAAGACTCGTACTTTGGAATTTGTCGGTCTCAGTATCTCTCTGGTGGCTCTGCTCGCTTCGTTGGTGATTTTCTGTCGATTTAGGTGAGCGTTTTAAAAAAGAGAGAAAGAGAAAGTAAGTGAGAGAAAAAGAGAGTTTTGTGCTCGTCCAGCGAAGCGTGGTTCGCATTAAACGTGATCGCAACGTCGTGGCGCGGTTTGCTACTTCTTTTCTCTGGGATCAACAATCCGTTATTAACTCTGACTTGCAATATGATAAATGTTATTAATCAGAGTTTTTGCCAGCTAGGCGAAACCTTTTAACGATTATGAGAAACTCAATTTGAAAACATCGCGCTTTCTGAGTAGTAATCGAGAAGCAAGGTTTTCTCTCATCAGAAATATGCGGAGAACAACCTTTACAAAGACAGACTTTGTCAAGACATTATCTTTAATTTACGACATTATCTTTTATAAATTAATACGTTTGAGATGTTTTCAGCGATACGAAATTTTTCGTATGCAAAAACGAGTTTCTATCGCTTTATTATATAATATTGGAGTCATTTGCCCAATGAAGTTTGTGAGTGACGCGGCGAGAAACGATCGTATCAATTTGCATGATTTGTTTTTTTATTGAATGCGGCTAACGCGAGTTTGAAATTAATAAAGTCAAATGACATCTCTACTAATTGAATGTTACAGATCGTTGCGTAATACACGAACCAGAATCCACAAGAATCTGTTCGTTGCCATGATCGTGCAGGTGCTGATCAGGCTGATGTTATACATAGACATCGCGATCTTCCGGAGAAAGTCGCACAGCATGCAACGAGGAATAGGAAATACCGTAAGACGAATTCATCAATTTTGCTGTTACAAAAATTAAAAACAAGAAGAAAATGAGAGAGATATTTGTCTAATTTTCTCGGGGAACACGTGCGTTCGTCGCATGCTTGTATTTTTATGAAAAATAACTTAAATTCTTTGACAAAAACACGCGCGGAGAAGCACAGTGTCGATAAAATTATCGAAAAAGCAAATTTTCTTTGCGAGACGAGCTAAAGATACATAATCTTACCAACACTTAAATCAGATCGCCAATTTAGTTTCAGACGACTGAATTACTTGGCTTTTTCATGCGCGGGAGACTTCAGCTCGCATTATACATATTCGCCCAAGAGTTCTTGCATCGCGTAAAAAGCGCTTTTTTTTATGTTATTCCAATTTTGCAGCCGGTGCTTTGCGAAGCTAGTTACGTGCTGCTGGAGTACGTCAAAACCGCGATGTTCATGTGGATGTTTATAGAAGGTCTCTTTCTGCATAACATGGTGACAGGTACGTACGTGCTTCTGACGTTGTGACTTTTTTACGTAACCTCGCCTAAAAGCCAGTCTGCTACAAATGCGGTACGTCGAGTGAACTCGGCCTAGGAGCAAAAAAAAAAAAAAAAAAAAGAGAATAAGCTTTACCTCAAAAGGTCAAAAGAGTCGGTCGTAAAAGCGTTAAATGTCTGGCGAATTTTTGAGTAGCTTTTCTATGTAAATTTGAGAAAACACAATGAGGATTGTTGTTGAAATGTAATTTTGCAGTGACGGTCTTTCAAGAGACGTCTTACTATCGGATATATCGACTCGTTGGATGGGGATGTCCCGTGCTGATGACTTTGATCTGGGCCGTTGTTATGGCGTTTTATTATCATCCGAAATCAAAGTACGTTGTTTGAAACAAAGCAAATGTATAATTGACAGTATAATTGACGGAACGCGGAGAGATGTAACGTTTTTGAAATATTAGATTATTCAGATGCTGGTCAGGATACAATTTGTCGTCCTACTTTTGGATCCTCGAGGGACCAAGATTCGCGGTGATATTGGTGAGAAAGAACTTTCTTACAAACAACAATTCAATAATACTTTAGAGAAAAAGAAAAAGATAAAAAATGAAAAACTTAAATTTTTATATCGTTTACAGTAATAATAATTCACTAAGTTGCGCGTCAAGTCGCACTTTCCATTTTTATTGTTTTTTCTTTTAGCTCAATTTTTTGTTTCTTCTGAACATCATAAGAGTGCTCGTGATGAAGTTGCGGCAGAGTCATACAAGCGAGATTAAACAAGTTATGTGAGTACATCTGTGCAAATTAATATTTTATAATTTACCGTAGTATAACGGTAGTATTTTTTATTTGCGAGAGTTTTGAGGGAAAAAAAATCAAACAAAAGCGCTCCTTTCCAAGTCTAAACTTTCTGATTTTTCAATAAAGTAAATACGTATTTTCTTTCAATCGATCTTAAACACGCTTATATAATTACTCTTTTATGTATTCGGATCTTTGTGCTGCGAATTTACAAGCGCACAATTCGCAAAAGAAACACAAAGAAGTGCCACGTCGCGAGAAAAAGCTGATATTGACTCGTTAATGACCTTTCGCATTGCATTTGCATAGTTTCTCGCTGTTCTTTTTTCTAGAACAATTTCAATTGAATATTTAAATCCTCGAGCTTTGTTCTGAAAAAGAATTTATGGAGCGACTTGTTATCCTGTTGCATCGTGTTTTTGTTTTTGTTCAAAACGCAACTGACAATAGAAATGCATTTAAGTGCGTCACCGGAAGCGAAGGTAAAAGCGTCTACCTCTTTCGTACAGAAAAGCTGTGAGAGCAGCCGTGGTTCTTTTGCCTTTACTGGGTATAACGAACGTGCTGTTTATGATCGACGCCCCGTTGGATAACGTAAAGAAATTCGCCGTATGGTCGTATACCACGCACTTCTTGCGATCATTTCAGGGTCTTTTCATCGCAACTCTATATTGCTTTCTTAATGGCGAGGTAAGTCGCTTCTGCTCGAAAAGTCGCGTTGCATCAGCCATGTTGGTTGGATGTGCGTAGTTCTACTGTGAATATTTTTGGACAATTTTAGGTGTTTTTAGGTGTTTTTACACCACTTTCAATATTATCATCGTAGTCTCTAGTCTAAACAAGTACATACTAGTAATAATAATAAATCGAAGACTGGCGTATGCTCCTTCCTCACCGGGGCAAGAGCCATTACAGCAAAGAAGAAGAAGCTTCTGCTCGAAACACGTTACAGCCGTCGAGACTCGCAACATTAGATCTTCGACAAAGATGATCAAAATAAAATAATTAACAAATATATTTAAGAGAACTTGTTTGTTTGAGAATTAATTTGTTGCATTTTAGTTGTGTTTCTATGCATTTAGTTGCCCTTATTTTGTAGGTAAGACTCGCTCTAGACAAGACTATTGCTGTTTATCTTTCTCTGAGAGGAGCCGACTTGCAGACCAGAAGACAGTCGGCTTTCAGCGGATGTCAGCCTCATCGAATAACTTCGGGTAAATATGAAAATCGATACGCGCGATAGCTGATTTTCAGTCATATATCTCGCGGCGTAGTATCGCAATAACATTCTGCCACATAATTGTCTCTTTTGTAACGAAAGCTTTGTTTAATCGCGGGTGAATTGGTGGTGCGCATTATTATCACAGGAATATTTTCCGCAAAATATATATCATTTATCGGGAATATAAAATATTCCGGAAAAAATTGTGCCCCAAGCTAACTGAAAAATATCACAGAGTCAATTTACTTGCAACGTGGATCTATAACGACGACGTGTAGCTCTCTAACAAGATGAAAAAAAATCATGTTTAATAAATTTTACGAAGTATACAATAACTTTTGAAGAAAACTTTAATTTTATTTATTGAATTATCTCTGTGTTGTACATTGCGCTTACTCGTTTGTTATTGTTAATGTTATCAAAATTTCAACGGTTTGATCTCATCGCGCTTGGTTGTGGTGATATTCTTTTAACTTTTTTAACATCAATTTTATGTACATTTTTTAATTTTTTAATTTTGTTGACTTATACTATATTCTGACTTAATGTAATGACATATTGTTATGACTATCTCTTCATTTGCGATATGATTCTTGATTATTCTTGTATTATTCTAATTATTACATTTATTATTTTATTATGTTTTTATCTTTTTTATTGTTTATTTTGTTTTTTTATTGCACTTATTGTAATATGTTTACTCACCAAGGAAGATTTTAATAAGAACAGAAAAATACATATACAAGAGAAAATTACGTAATTTAACAATTATTTTGCTCATGTTGATCTGCCTTTCCAACTTGTTAATTATTTCATTCAAAATGTTTACATGAAACTCGCATTTTCTCTTTTGTAGAAAAGTATTGCGTAACTGACAATATGTTAAAATGAAACAGTCATATATTGACAATGATCTCGGTAATACTCCAGTGACGATTGCGTATGAAGATTCATAATTTCTGGTAATACATTAACATTAGCAGATCACATGCAGCTTATTGTTTAGGATAAAAATCCAAATTCCCGATATTAGTCGATCCATACGCTTATTAAGGAAAAAAACCTTGGAGTTGCCGATTCTAATAATTTACTAATGAGAGAATCAAGTGCAGTACCGACGTGCAGATTTTTTTAGGTTGATACGATATACTTTTTGATGTATTGTATTACAAACATTATTCGTTTAAGCAATTGATGGATAAATATTTACAAAAGATCATCTTCCTCCGAATTCTGTGAGATTGATATATGTTGCCAAGGACACTCCTCTGAGTAACAATCAAAAAGTTTTAGCCGTCGCTTGTTATTTGTTAAAAAGTTATAAACAAAAGAAGTTTCATAAATTCTTACTTTCCAACATTATGTACATTTTGTTTGTGTTGTAAGTTGTAAGCGTATAGGCAGGAGAGCTACGCCCCCTTCCCCTGCACCTCTTTCGAGAAAAAATAGGGAACAATTTCTGATTGAGTGTCGCTAAAAATTACGTACATACTATCAACATAAAGCGACACGTAATCGAAAGTCGTGCCTTATTTTTTCTCGAGAGGGAATGCGTAGCCTCCCTGCCTACATGCTTACACGCGAATAAAAAGAACAAAAAAGTAGTCTTGTTATTTTAATTCAACGTTATACATGATGTACATTGCAAAATATTGAAAGAATTTGGCGTAATATGTGAGCGAATATTCCACGTTAGGGAATATCAGTAGAACATTACAAATTTTACATAGCTGAATACTTATTTAGACATCGCTTTGCAAAGAACGGATAAATAAGTTTTTCATAATAATGTCAGAGATATATTTATTACATGATATTCGGCTACAAAACAATGAACAATACTTATAATGCATTATGATAACAGTAAAAACATATAACATTGTACAACATTACACAGAATAAATAAGAAAAATGGAAAGTTCCAATATTTGTTTACGGTCTCATTTTTTTAAATAACTTTTTACAACGAGCGACGGCTAAAACCTTTTGATTGTTACTCACGAAGATGTCCTTGATAACATATGTCAACCTCATTGAATTCGGAGAGAGATGACTTTTTGTAAATATTCACCTAATTGATGATACTCATTGAAGAAATTGATGACGTTAAAAAAAAAGTGGCTTATATATTACGATTACAAAAATTTTTATAATCATTACTTGACGCAACTTTTTAAAAAAATTGATCTTATAATATAGGAAATAATAAACTGAACATTTTTCAGAATAAATAAAAAGTTGAAATTTCTTTAATCGATTCTTGAAAATATGCATAGAACGAATTAAGAAATTCTTCAAAATATAGATTTTTGTAAAATCTCTTTCTAGACGAAAATATTCTTAAATATCTTGTATCTACACTGAGAAAAAAAAGTTGGTGAAGTAACAAAATAGTATTCGATTCACCTATATGCAGCGGTCTCACGGGCTGTCAATAAAATATTGATTAATGTAAGAAGATATCATGCTTCAATAGATATAATAATTAGATTATACCGAAAGACAATTTAGTTGTGTTTTAACAAAATTATAATTTGCTTAAATACAGGTAACTTTGAACGTACAACACAATAGAACAACACAATATTTTGTCTGCTTATAAAAATAAGCAGTTTGATTAAATGAAATACTTAGTACAAAGAAATTCAGATTATATTCAATTAAAGTAAATGAGAATTGCCTATTTCATCTTTTTTAACAGTATCTTTTATTTGAAATTATCACAACTAACTTATGTTCGACAAAACAATTCATGGTTTAGTGAATTAAATATGTTCATTACCACTATTGTTAATTCAACTTATACGAATTTGTTATCTTTATTATCATATACTTGAATTAAAAAACCAAGTATTTCAGATAACAAACTGAAACTTAACTAAACGCATTTAGTTGAGTTAATAGTATTTTTTTCTCAGTGTATCGGGCTGGTAGACCGGATAACAATATCGCGGTAAATTAAATTTCTCTTTTATTGTTGTAGTATACTATACGTACGTTATAGTATACGTACACGTCCACATTCTACATTCTAATAATTTTTTTGCAAAGTTTTGCTATACAAAATGTGTTGTAAGTTGAGGTCAATCGCTCAGAAGGTAATCGAAGATCCAAAAACAAGAAAAAAAGTTGATATGAACATACGTTCGGAAATGCATTGTTTTCGAGTTATCGCCATTTTTATGTTGAAATTTGAAATTGCTGTATTTTCGTATTGCAAATTTTTTGTCAAAATTGAAAGAAAGAATGGTTAGTTATATGAGTTTTATAACTATAGTCAAATAAAAGTTGCGGAGTGCTTTAGCACTACCCAGGATGCACTACGTGGAGATACAGCTCTTATCCCTTGGCAAAGATCAAGACCTTATAGTTCGTCAATTCTGTGATATTTAGTGACTCCAAACCCTCTCTGCCGCGCGCGCGTATACGTGGAGGCGGCGGGTGAGTATGAATGACAATATAAAAATTATAAGAGCTGTTCGAAATGTTTTTCTTCTGTAAGAAATCAAAATACAGTAATTTCAACATAAAAATGAAGATAACTCGAAAACAACGTATTTCTGGACGTATGTTCATATTAACTTTTTTTTCTTAGTTTTTAGGTCGTCAATCACCTCCCGAACGATTGATTTTGACTTAAGGGACACTGTATACAAAAAATAGTTAAACATATTGAGAGAGTTTTTAAGCATCTACATAAAATTAAAAACATTTATACATACACACACACATATACAATATACACATAAAAAGTATATAATCACAAACTTTAAAAAAATTAATAAAAGGAAACGTTGTCAGAGAGTATGCAAATATTTAAGTATAATAACTTTTAATTACTTGCTGGCTTGATCTTGTTAATTAGTTTCTCAAAACTCTTTTCAAACGCGACTGTGTTTGTATGTTATTATAAACCTTTCTATCGTCATATACCTTATTATATATCTTTAATTATAGTTTAAAAAAATAAAAAACATTTAAACATTTACAATAAATAGAAAATTAAATTAAATAGAAACATTTGCTTTATTGCAAAACATGCATGTTACAGTAATCGAGCTAGAGAAGGAAGAGACAAGATCTACCGGATTGGTCAAACTCTGCTGTCGTGGCGGAAATACACCATCACCGGATCGCCCTGTCGAGTAAGTAAATGATCAAGGAAGGCTCGTTTGTCGTCGACGATCCGCAATTTAGATCGTTATCAAGGTCAATCTATGTATATCTCTCACAGTCCAACTATTGTGTATAATAAGTAAAACACACGTTAAATGCGTCTGTAACACGGTCAGTTTCTCTCGAGGAAACGCGCTACGTTGCTCGTGGTAATTGTCAATTGTGTCATCGCTCTTGCGTCGTGACAATTTGTAAAGTTTTCATCACTGCCATTATTTGTCATAAATTAAATGAGTTACGATTAAATCTTTTTATGCAAAGAGTAAAGTTGAATAGAAATGAATCACTCTTTGTTTTTCTTTCCTTTCAGTCCTGTATTGAAATTTGAAATGTGTCTTCTGTTCATTTTGATATCTGTTGTATCATTTCACATATTATTACGTATATTATTACGTTTTGTATTGTTAATTTTACTTATATTTGTAATTGTATTTATGGTTACGACTGTCAAGCCTTGTAATTATATAACAAATTTAACAATATCGGCTATAGATTAATATTATATTTATTTATATATGCATGTGTATTAGAATTAGGATTTTGTTAACAAAAAAAGTATGTAACTTCTCTCTGCCAAATAATACGGACAATAAAAAAAGCAGGTTGGTACATTTTTTTATTATGCGTAGGGGAGACCGGGGCACAAAGTAACATCCAAAATAGATTGTAAAAAAAAAATGTACGCAATATTATGTAATATTGGGTACATTATATAATAGTCACATCCTTTAGCTTTAAGAAAAAACAAATATTATTCTTATATATCTTTAAAAAAAAGAGTATTTTAATGTTAAGTACAATCGCGCAGATTTGTCAACCTGCCCCATACCCAGGGTTAATTGTCACATGTCTTTTATACAGAGAAACAACAAGATATAAAATTTCTGTTTTTTATTTTATTAAATTTATTGAGAGTACATAACATTATACATTAAGTATAAAGCATTTATACACACAATATTAATAATCATATATATATATAAAACAAGTTTAAATGATTTCACAATACTAAATCAGTTAAAAACTATAAAACATAATTAGTAATCTAATCTTTAATAAAAAAAAAACAATGACAGGTACTGAAAAAGTTATAACGACGCATAACGATCACTCCGATTACTTCTTCGCGCATGCTCACCGTGTGACAACTTATCCCGTCTCAATTTGAGTCAACTTATCCCAAACGTTCATTTTAAATAAAAGATATTATATTTATAAACTGCGATGCGATGACGATTAAATAAATATAGGAAAACTTATTTAAAACTACCATATTTCCTATACATAAGATAAAATTGCAATTAGAAATTTTAAAACCAATGAAATTACTAAAGAATCGAGATCAGAAAAATCTACTTGCCATATCCAGTTTTACAAAAGTGCTCGTAAATATCATATATAATGTTTTTAAGAAAAGTTCTTTCGTACGCGTTACTAACACAACTAGTAGCAACTTACAATAAAAAGAAGAATATTTTCCAAGATTTAGTAAGCAAGATAATAGCAGTTTGACAACTAACCCCGTGTCACAACTAGCCTCGGTCTCCCCTACCCTATTTCTTTATTATTGCTTTTATTACGCGCTTTAGTACGTGTTTTTAATATGTACTGCGTATTAAAAAAAAGTTATTTACAGGTTTTTTCAAAAAAAACTTTTCTATCTGAAGCACTGATATCTTATGATTATATAATTAATTTGCTTGTTATGGTGATTTATGTCATTCCTCTACATTGTGTTACAGAACACAAGGACAGAGAGATGGGAAGATTGAATGCGCATTTCCTCGAGGTATTTAACTGCTTACGCTCGCGTTGCGCTTCTTTCACCTCTTTGTTTATCTATTTTTTTTACATCTATGTAAAATCCAATCTGTAAAGGACAATCAATAAAAAAGACTTTCAAAGTGTACAAGTTTTAATTATAACGAGTGTGTGTACGTGTGTATTATATATCTTTTGTTTATAAAATTAGTTATAAAATATTTATATTCACGCGCGTAATTGTACTCGCAAGTTTATGTGAATTTTCAAGAAAATACAATGTTTCTATAGAAAGCATTTGCTCACGTTTCAGAACAGCTGTCTGACCGTAGCAATCATGTGAATTCTTCAACGTCCGACAACCAGTTACAAACTAAGATAATTCCTTGGATAGTGAAGCTGCCAATGTCACATTCCTCGGATTTCCGATCAAAGGAAACGGCTTTTCACTCGCAAGTTGATACCGCAGGCATCACGTCGCAGTGATGGGAACAGAATTTTTTTGCGTAGGTTTTTGTCGCTTTAAGCTTATTCGAAAACAGATTCTTCTGTTTCTCAACGTAAAGAAACATGAATGTCAAGGCCTAAATACTGTCTTGTAATTATGTAAGTTGGTAGTACTCAAATCTTTTTTTAATTAACCATAGACTTGATTCAGATATTGGTCCGTTATTGATGTACTAAATAATATTGCTGATGTCACACTATAGGTACTTATAACTGATGTAAACTTAACCTTTAGACCGCATGATGCGATGTATGGCATCGCTATGGAGACGCCAATGTTATATACCGTATTTTGGAGGAAAGTTTTTTTTCATTTGACTTTTGAGTTGTGAAAAAAAAATACTTAGAAGGTCTAAATATGTTGTATGAATGTATGGTGTAGTTTAGCTTTCGAATTTGCCGTGATCTGAGATAACAAAATTTATTTATACATGATTAGCTTGGTAATAATGCTACTGTATTGAAAAGATTTTTGCAACTTTAAAGAACGTAATCAGCGATATGAAAAATCCCTAGCAATACCATTTTATATTTTTCACTTCCGTTCCCCACCGGCCTGACATCGACTAAAGCCAGGTAAAATCTAGAGCACTTCACGCAATATAATAAACTCAATTTATATACAAATATTACGGAAAAAAATACCATGTTTTTAATGGAAAAACACCGGCGGTCTAAAGGTTAATGACTGTTCTCTAAGTCGCGTAATACTATATTCGAAACCACATATGTTTTAACTTAGTTTTATCTTATATCTCTCTTTGATCGAAAAACAGGAAGTACGTCTGTGTTGCCGATCATAGAATTCTCTTTATTCTCAGAAACGGTATCACAAAATTTAGAGAGAGAGAGAGAGAGAGAGAGAGAGAGAGAGAGAGAGAGAGAGAGAAATCCGGCTTACTTAATCGCGAAAAATTTTCTATTCAAAGGAAACTATCAGGCGCACCTTGACCTTTAGCTGACTAATTGCCCGCTCATTATCTGGCAAAAACCTATTCCTCTGACACTCGTAATTGGCGCGCGGACCAAACGTTTGAATATGCACGAACGGCTGGATGGTAATAAAGCTTTGAGGAAAAGAAAGAAACTTTGCAGAGAAGAAAGATGAGCTCTCTCTCTCTCTCTCTCTCTCTCTCTCTCTCGTAGTCCACGTATGAGGAAACAGGTACGCTTTTAAAATATTTTTTTGTAATAGTTATTTTTGCAGTATACAGTTATGCGATACAGTTGTTACCTCTTGCTAGCATCATTAAAATTAAGGTCGAGACTGTTTTAACATACATCTCAATTAGTGCTTTTTTATTATGTGTGTATGTGCGCGCGCGTTTATAATAAGAACTTTAAATCTCACGCATACCTCCATATCAAGTTTCAATTACACTTGCAGTTTCTGGAATCGCCTGAATTTACTTCAAAAATTTTACACTTAAAAAAAACCAACTTTTCCTTCGTTCTGCAAATGTGGGAATAAAATCGCGCTGTAATCAAAATTACTTGCCGTGAATTTTAAAGTGGCGCGAAAAAAATGAGAGCCATCACTAATTAACGACTCTTTGATTTAATATTACAAATTATTCTGTTACTTTGAAATTTTGCGCAATTTTGTTCTTACGTGTAACAACATCTCTTGTAAAAATAAATTAAGTTTAAAGTTAAATTGCATACATATCTGTGTGTGTTTCATTATAATTCTTGTACATATTTATTATAATTTACAATTAGATAAAAAAGAGGGAGAAAAGAAGAGTGGAACAGGATATACAGAAAAAGCAAAAGTCTGACCGATACCGTTTCTAAACAGATTTTATTGTGCCAAATCACAGTATAGAAAAATGCGCTAGTGTACAAAATTTTCTAAAAAGATTGTTCTTAAAATATAGATGATATACGAAATTTCGCTTCGAAATAAGAGAATTTAAGCCGTTATTCTTTATATAAAGTTGTATGTCATTATGCGTTCATTGACAATGATGAGCAACGTGTGTGATTGAGAGGTGAAACTCAGCTGACAAGAAAACAATATGCGTACATCTCATGTTCGCCTATTCTTTGTAGATGTACGGGTGTTTCATAAATCACGGAGAAACACTCAGATATTTATTGTGAGAAATTGCGATAGAAATCTACGAAAAGGACGGATTTGCAAACCCTTTTATTATTCGCTGTTACAATCGAATGGCAAGTAATCGACAAATTCTGACCCTGTATAGTAAACGATTAAAGTCCATTTATATCGCGCAAATTGATATAGCGTTGACGCGTTTTTCGGCATAACTATTAATAAAAAATCGTGTCTACTTAAACGTAATATTCTACGTCGTAAAGACTATCACAGATACGTTCTAAAAGCTTGTATTTAATTTTCGTTTGCACAATATGGATCCAATCAACGTGTCGCGAAGAAATTCCGTTCAGAGAAATCGCTGCCGCTCCGAGTACTCTGCACACAGAAAAATGCATACTGTATCAAGTATATAATAAGTTTATATATCCGCAAATATATTATAAGATCTTTGTAAGTATTTAATTTACTCAAAATACACTCTAAATCTTAGTAAATTTGTATTTTGAGTAAATTAAATACTTACGAAAATCTTATAATATATTTGCGGATATATAAACTTATTATATACTTGATACAGTATGCATTTTTCTGTGTGTGCGCAAATTAATTAATTAATTGTATTGGTCTTTGATTGTGATTATCGATCGTCAATAAAAAGAATCATCATATTGTCTATTCGGTACAAAAGTCGAAGGAACTGTTCTCCAGAAATCTTCTCTCTTAGCGTTTAAAACCATCTGCGTCGCGCAAGAAAAGTTTTAGAGCCGTACACAAGGGAACATTTATTTCCGAAGACGCTTTTCATCTCGCGACGAACTATCGGAACTCGTCGTGAAAACTCTTCTCGGTGTCGACCATTTTGCTCTCGAGAAACAGGTCCATCTTACTGAGGATCTCCGAGAGATCGAGCTTCCCGTCCAAATTCGTATCCGACAGAGTGATCAAATGTTGCGCCTCTTGAATAGCGTGTCTGGGATTTCGCGGATCGATGTACATCTGAAATCGAGTTTTTAATTAGAAAATGAAGAACGTTCGTTGTACAAGAAATCGACGATGCAATCTTGCTATGTGTACCATGATCAAAAAATAACCGGAATTTTTAATTTAAACCTCGCGGGCTTATCGGTTTAGAATTCTGTTGTTTGTGTCACGTTGGCAGCACTGTTACGGACACCCATGCCAAGCTTCTGCTTATCAGCTGTTCATTTACCTTTATGACAGTGATTTCTTTACATCAAGTTTTTACGTCGCGGCGATTTTTACAATGGATTCAAAAACAACGTTCTTGCNTTAAATTTTGCTATAAAAATGAAATTAAGTGTTCCGACACATTAAAAATGTTACAAAAGTGTTATGGTGACGATACTCTATCNAAAACACAGGTGTACCAGTGGTATGAACGCTTTAAAAGTGGTCGTGAGGCTGTTGAGGACGATGCTCGTCCTGGGAGGCCATCGACATCGAAAACTGATNAAAACGTCGATGAAATCCGACAATTGTTGATCGAAAATCGCAAATTGACGATAAGGGAGATAGCTGAGACCACCAACATATCATTCGGATCCATTCAGAGCATTTTGCGTGAGGATTTGGGTCTGAGGCGAGTCACTGCGAGATTGGTGCCAAAAGAACTGAATTTCGTGCAAAAATTCTCATGAGTTTCTCGTCAAAAACAACACCAATACCATTCAACAACCGCCCAATTCACCTGATCTGGCACCATGTGACTTCTTCCTATTCGATCGACTCAAAAAACCACTACGAGGAACTCGTTTTGAGAGTGTGGAGGCAATAAAGCTAAAATCGCTGGAGGCGCTAATGGCTATACCAAAAACCGACTTCCAGAAAAGCTTCGAGGGGTGGATCAAACGCTGGCACAAGTGCATCGCAGCCGACGGGGACTACTTTGAAGGGGACAACTTGAATTTTGAAGAATAAACATGTACTTTTCTTTTTATGAATAAATTCCGGTTATTTTTTGATCATGGTAGTATGAACTATGAAACAGTTTTTCTTATTTATATCTCATTACTCACCAGAAGTTCGGTTCGATCTGCTTTCCCGTTTTTGTTCTTGTCAATCAAATGTCGAAACTCCTTCCGCCTGTCTTCGCTGCCTCCTATCGATTGCTGCCGATCTTCGCGTAAATCCAGCCCGACTCCTTCCGACGGCAAATCCGAGAACTCGTTTTCCGTCAATTGCTCGTCACCGTCTCGATCTGTCAAAGTTTATTGATATCAAAATAATGGAAACAATATGTTGTTATTATTATTATTATTATTATATGGTATTATTATTATTTGTATTGGAACATATAAGAATACTTTTTATAATTATTATAAATAATTATAAGATTAAGATAAAATTTACCGAATTTGTCAAAAAGATCCTCCACCATTTGCAGGAGAGCTCTGTGGCTGCTCTCGGGATGCGTGAAAGCCAAGAATTCGTCTAGGGCCAATCTGTCGGGATCATTTCTGGCCGCTTCGGCCCATCGCGCTCTATCCCTCATTATGCTCTCCTTCAACGTCCGCGACATTTCGCTGTGCTTCTTGTCGTGGGAATTGATGTAAGCCTCGGAGAAACCATGCGATCTCAGGAAATAAGCGTGATATTCTTCCCACGACACTTCGCCTGGGACAAGCAGCAAAAGCAAACCAACTAATGACCGTAATTCGCATACCACTTGATTGTGTATTTTACTTTAACTTTCAGTTTTTCTGCGGTTGTAGGCAACTAATACTAGTGTACGGCTTCATCTGATTCCGGTTGTTTTAAATCTCTTTTTGAGTGATTACACGCAATGAGTGAAAATTTTTTTGAACTATATTTATGTGTACACACACATTTAAATTTTTATAAAGATTATTTGTATTATTTGTAAGTTATTTATTTATCGATTATATAAAAATTAAGTTTCACTCATTAATTCACACGCGACAAATTAAATTATTAATTTATCGATTAAATTAGTAATTCTTCGTGGACAGATTTAAAAGATAATGACTAGTTGGACAGACTGGGTCTATGAGACTTACGCGACTTTAAAACATCAATATTTTCTTAACTTTGTTTTTTTACTCGAAAATTTGAAAAATTCTGCGTCGATGAAAAAACAAATAAAAAAAATCTCTAGTAGTTTCAAAAATACAAGCGTTTTAAAAAAAAAACGAATTTTTACTAGAGACGGCGATGTGCAATTTTTGAATGGGTCTGGGAAACCCATGTCTGTTCGCGAAAAGTTAATTATATATTACTTTATATGAACTATATATGTGTTTTTTAATACCATTTCTAGGATTGTTGTCGATAGCGGTGAACAAGCCAACGTTTTCTCGCATAGCCCACGTTATGTGCTCGGTTATCTTTACGTGAATCCATTTGGCCAATTCTTGGATATCCAACAATTGATTCTCATCGGTATCGGCTCGCCGGAAAATGTCTTCTAGAAGATTTCTCGGATTCTCGCGATTTTCCGCCTCCACAACTCTTCGTATATTTTCGTCAATTCCGGCAACGTCTTCGTATCTTATCAGATCTTTCTTGTCAACTGTCACAGCTTCCAGCTCGACGAACAAATTGTCTATAACGGAGCTCTCTTTATCCGCATTGCTCGGGATCGACGGACTCTTTAGAGGCACGTTTTTATTGTATTTGATAAAAAGCAGAAAAATATAAATCACGAGCGGTACCAGGATGGTCCAACGCAGGAATCGCAGACAAGTCAGTTCTTGTTTGCAGCTTCGTATCTTTCAAAAGAAAAATTTATTTACTTCCTCGCCAGAACGCATTTTATGCGTTACCTAATTTTGTTTGATTTTAACTTGCTAAATATAATTTGCTTTTTAAAGTTTGAAAAAAATACAAAATTATTTTAAAAAGTTAAAAACTTAAAGATTGAAATTGATATAGACGTATAACAGAAGTATAAACGTTAATCGAAACCAATTCTCTCTGTATATACGCAGTGTTTTTTTCTCTTTCTCTCTAAAATATTGTTTTTTTTTTTTCAATTTTCCTCTTACTTACAAGATGTGACATCTCGATTCCTTAGCATGCACACGGTGACTCAAGCCGCTTTCTAATTTGCGCTTCGTTCTCTCATCGGATGGTCGAAGTTTCCAATGTTTTTCGTGCGACACAACCGATTCATCAGACTTGTCAGATTCTCACAAACACGTAATCGAAATTCTCGATCACCAGTAAACAAACCGACGATTCATCTCACGTGACATACAGCATGAAGCTTACTTCGCGGATAAAAACAAAAAATTAGGAACACACACTTCCGCGCGAGCAACAATTAAACAATTTTATGGCAAACTGTTTTTTTTAATTATGTGGAATCGAGAGAAACAAAAAACGCTCAATGCGCAATTCGTACACGATCAAAACAATTACGTTGCATTCTCACAAGAGAGGTGAACCCACACCTAGTTGACAATCGAGATTGTTAAACGATTTTGTTAACTGTCACTATAAACACGCTTTTGCGAGGTGATGTACAGTCGACTCCAAAGGAGGACGTCCATACGCCGTACGGCCGCCGAACAAGCGGTGTACGCTCACCGCGTATTGATCTACTTTCACTGTCTCGTTCTCCCTCTCTTTTACTTCCGACAGCAATGTTAACGTGCACTCACCTCGTACTTAAACATTTGATATGAGGTACCGGCATTCGGTAACTGCATCAATATATCACATTTTTTTCTATATTAAGTTTATGTGTTAGTTTTTAATAATTTGATAAGAAGAAAAAATAGTAGAATGTCAAAGAAAAAAGCTGATTACTTTTTATTTTTGATATTGATTTTTCTTTATTAATTAATGTCCTATGTGTGGAACGTTTTTTTTACAAAATAACGATTACTAAGTACAAATAACATTTTAACAACTATATCTATGTATATCTACGATCGTGGACTATCCGTAAGAGACACGCTTAATAAATTATCTATGTACAGTAAAAAATAAAACTTTACTGGATCTCTCTTAAAGCGCGTATCCCGAAAAAAGTTCTTCTAATTTCACATAATATCTATATAAAAACTGTTTGCGACGCAAGATACAAATTTAAAAAATTCAAATGAAATAAATAATCGATTACATCAAACGATTCGGTTTTGATGTGTGTGCGTAAAAAATGTGTTTTTGTTTGTTTGTGATGTGTATATGTATATTGTACGAAAATAATTTTTGTATTATATATTATTTTATAAAAATATGATCAAGATTCTCTGTGTATTCTGTCTAAACTGATAAGCTAAGTAAAGCCTAAAGAAACAAATATACCCTGTCATGGAACTTTGTTCGATCGCTCGATAAATGTTTAGTAAGCTAGGATCTATTGTGGCATATACCCCGTTCGGTGACTGCTTCCATCCTTTTGTCAAGAACATCTCACGCGACTCTCTTGCAGACGTCGGCCTGTCGGGGTTTCTCGTCTTCCAGTTCCAGACCGATGTTCGTGATACCCTGGATGTTTGCGCTCGCGGGTTTCGTCTGCATGCGAAACATGGCCGCGATCGGCGGACTGAGGAAGTCCTGATCGACGTCGGCGGGATTCTGCGCGCCTGTGGCAAAACTTACCACCAGGCCTACCAGCATCGTCAACACGCAGCCGATCGCGCTGTACCACAAATAACTGATCTGCAAATTAAAATAACAATTTGTTATATGTTTCGTATACATCGTGTGTGTGTGTGTGTGTGTGTGTGTGTGTGTGTGTGTGTGTTTACATTATACGTTTGTATATTATAATCTCACCTTGTAAAAAGAAAAGACTTCGTCGTCGGATTCAATGACCCTAGATTGATCAGAGATGATTGCGGTCTCGTTTATACAAGGACAGCCTGCAATCGATACGGATTTGCTATCCAAGTGGATTTGTCCGTTTACCGCCGCAACTTGGGCGCCTAATCCGATCCACAACACGACTACCAAACTCGTGATGGAACCTGCTATCGCTCCTTTAGCGTTGGCCCACGGCACGAACATGCCCAGAGAGAACAATCCCAGAGTCACGCCTCCCACCATACCGTTAAAAGATAGTGCGACCTAAGATCGACGATTTGTTGTTTCTTACTTTCTTCGAAGAAAGAAGCAGAATAAAAGTTATTGGTGAAAAATATTCGTGACTTACTTGCAGAACGCTACCGAGTCGTTCCACAACGAAGACAAGCGCGAAAGAAAGAGCTCCGAAAAATATACTGATCCATCGGGCGTAAACAGCACCTTTACTCGCCGGCAGGTTCATCTGAAAGAGCCCACGAAGAACGTCCTCGCAGGTTATCGCTGCCAAAGAGTTTAAAGCACTAGCCACGGTTCTGAAATGGGTTAGAGATGTTTTTGTGAATCTCGTTTCAAAAATATCTCTTTAAATTTACTCAAGTTTTTTCAGACGACACATGTATTTTTTTTTTTATATACACGAACCCGAGAGATGCGGCAAAGATTCCAGCGACAAAAAATCCGGGAACACCACGGAGACGTCCCATGAAATTCATTACATACAATGGAAGTATTTGATCCTGGCCGCTTATGTATCCGGCGGTTAAAGGATCGCAGTCTTTGTAGGCACTGTACAGTACCATTCCGGTTAAAAAGTTCACGGTATAAATTATGATCATTCCGAACGAGGACACCCACAACGCTCTGTAACAACGAGTGTTTTTTTTAAATAAAATTATTTTAAACAGCGATTGCGCGTTTTAAAGTTTGTTATCTTGAAAACACTTACATTCTCACTTGCGAAATGCTCTCGACACTGAGATACTTTTGGACGGACGCCTGGTTGCTGCAAAACATGGTCGTCCAATAAAAGGTGCCACCAATGACGACACTCCAGAAACTGTGCCGTACTGTAGGACTAGGATCCATATTGAAGAACTCTATTCTTCCGGATTTTGTGTTGTCTACCCAAACGGTGAGGAATCCGCCCGCCCAGGACATTCCGTAACTCATAATAAGGAACAACGAACCGATAAGAACGGCGGCTTGGAAGGTATCGGTCATTATCACTGCTTTCATACCACCCTATTATTTAAAAAAACAATTATTACATGATATAAAAAAGAAAACAAATATATATTTTCTTCTTCTTCTTATCATTATTTTGTGTAGTAATAAAAACATGGCACATAAAAAATACAAACCTGTGAAGCATAAAAAATGCAGACTACGTAGACTAGAGTGACGGCTATGTAAGTATTCAGGCCTGTTACTGTAAATTGAAGAACATTGTTTAAAAATTTTTTCGACGGATTTCTGATAGATTCAGTAAGAGTACAATAAATAGTTCGTGTTTGCTCACAAAGTTGGCGGCAAAAAAATATCGCGAAATGAGATCACGGTGTAAAATCGATTCCGAAAAGAATGTTGAACATATCCGACAAAAAAAGTTGCTTCAAACTAGTTGTTTTTGTTTTGCGAATTAGCGCGCCTCGAGCGCAAATAAAGAACATTCAACTGAATTGTAACGAGCTCTTTTCAAAACTGTTAATGTGCTTTCTTTTGTACCAAAGAAATAGCACAAAATTTCCGCGAATATTACTATTTTGTTTATTTGCTAAGTTGCAAATTAATTTGCAAAAAAAGATTTCTTGCGCACTTAATCATCAATTTGTGTAAATTGCGTCAAGTGTGTCTATTGTGCGCGACAGCACAATAAATCTGTGATTAATTAGACGATTGTTACGTGCAATTGTACGTGCTGCATTCCGAAATTCACTGGCAATGAATATCAGAATCCAAATCGATCATTCACTCACCGTTACTTAAAGCTAATGCAGGGGCGTACACGGCCACCGACGTGTACAACACCATTTGCAGCATGTACAACACGCTCGCGAGCAACCGGCAGTGCCGATCAAAGCGCAGATTCAGGTATTCGTAGCTCGAAGTCAGCCTTAATTTCATATAGACCGGCAGGTACAAACGAGAGGTGATCGGTACCACGAGTATGAAGGAGAAACAAGTCATCCAAAACTGAGTACCCTGGTGAGAAAACAATGATATTGAGAAAAGTGTTAATTAAATAAGTATATCACGTTTTGATTTTTTCAGAACAAATGTCGCAGGAAAATTCATTTGTTTATTAAATTAATATACGATGAATCTGCGTGTTCACACCTGTCCGTACATTTCCGCGGGATTTCCGAGTAGTTCGATGGCCGTGATAAAACTGGCGGCCAGCGACATCGCCGTGGGAAACGTGCTCATGGACGAGCCGCCTAGCAGAAAATCCTCGCTGGTCTCCTGCTTGCTCGAGAAGAAGCCGTAGAAGGTGCCGATCAGACATGAAACCAACAACATCGTGGCGAGCACCGTGTAATCCGCCCATGAGAAGTAGTAAAGTAAAGTTGGGTGCTCCTCGCGACATTTCTCTTCGTCGCTCTTGCTTCGTTGCTCCGCGGACGACGCCGACAGGAAGAGAAAGAGAACGAGAAGATGCAACCGCATCTTTGATTGAATCTGTCGATTATTTTTCTCTTTGATTCTCTGTGATATCATGTTATTTAAAAGCTGTCAATTATACGATTAACTGCATAATTTGCGTAAAATGATTTGACACAACATCACGCTAACGTAATTGCAGTAATGTTTTAGATCAGATCGCTAATTTACTGTGTTAGAACAATGGATCTCAATAATGGATTACAACATTTTCGCGAAAGAGAGAGAAAAAAGTTATTTAATATTTAAAAATTCATATTTGCACTTGTCTGCACAAAGTTTTGAAAAAGTTATTCAACACAGTACGTTTGCTCTAATGGAATTTTAACGGATTCGTATATAAATTGATATACCGCCTCAATTGATTCTTTCATTTGACACTCGTCACCTTGAATCCTACAGATCTTATCGATCACATCGGAGCGTCGTTACAGTCAATTATTCGAATCTCGTTGTTATAGTTTTTATTAAATATCGAGAGCGAAGCGAGACAATGTCAATGAATATCAAACGCTCACAATTCATCGAGTTCTAGAAAATATCGGAGTAACAATTGCGGATCGCAAGCCAGAAGTTACTAACGTTAAAAAAAAAAGACATGCAAACAAATCTTGCATTATACTAATATTTACATGCATTAATTCAGAAGGTTGAATACAATGGCGTATATGTTAATTCTCGCTTGATTAAATCGATGAAATTCAATACAGCGGATCGACTTTCGCGGTTTGTACATTTCAGTTATTTATCTTAGCTTTGCGTCATCAAAGGATAATTGCCAATAACTATAACTCAACAGTATCGTCGCCAATACCACTATTTCTCGATCATTAATAAGATGTGTTTGAACCGGTTAGACTATTAGTTCTCTGGTTAGAACCGGTTAGCTCAACGTTAAACCACAACATAATGGATCGATGACAAAAAACCGATGGCGAATCCGCGCCCTTATTACATATATATATTTTTTGATTTCTACTTTGTGTGAAGAAACACACCGCGCATGACACAATAAATGCGCCGCGGTAAATACGTTGAATAAAACTTTACGAGAGTAATTTGATACGTAAGAGACGCGTTCTTCTCGGTTGAGCAACAATGCATAAACGTAAGCCTGTTACGAGAAAACCGCGAAAGACTGAAATATATTTTATCTACGTCATTCAAGCAAAGTGTTGACGTGCAAATCAAATTTACATTTTACATTTTACATTGCTCTTCATCCGCGTGTAACGCGAGAAATGAAATTTAAATACTATTACGCTCTCCGTACATACACGACTGTATCAGAAATGTTAAAAGAGAAAGCGCTACCAGCTGGTAATTTTACAATTCAGGCACGTGTTAATTTGCTTAAACAAATTCCCCCTTCGAACATTATTATTTTAATTAAAATTTGTGTGTTTACCTGTTTGATTGCTTCTTTCGGGACGCGTATCACCCAATTCTCGGAGTTGATTTATGTACAAAAGCAGAAAATTCTAATGCCTATAATCACGGTTGTTGCTGAGTAGAAAAGTGCGAAATTGTAGTTGAATGATTTTGCTCGTCTTCCTAATATAACGCATATATGATGCTCGCGAACTTCCTTCAAACTAAACTCTCGCTCTCCTTCGCGAGCTTCTCTTATTCGCAAGGACTTTCTTGATACTCGAAGAATCGCACAAAAACTTTGTTCTTTTTCCAAAATTTTCGTGTAAAGATACGCAGGACGATCAAAGAGTCCTGGTAATGAAAAAACACTACGCAAGAAGGAAAGGCAGATTAACACGGAGAACGGATTCGAGACTGATCGTTTTAATTGTCACGTTTGCGCCTTTATACAACCCGTCCCATCATCCCCCTACTTTGCCCGCCACTCCGTACGTATGACTAGTTCCTGTATAAACTCGCCAAAACAATAGTAACAGTAATCATCTCGTTATCCTCACGCTACGCGACGATCACATAATTGATTGCCCGCGCGATTTTACAAATTCCGCAGGCTTACTTGTAATCCTGTCCTGGATATTCCACGATAAAAAACTAATTCCATTGTAACTCCCTGAAGATTCGATATTGTCGATAGACATAGAGATTGAAGAAGTTCACTGATATTATTTCTCTAAAAAAATTTACAACATATTTGCAATCCTGTGAATATTCCGCGATTCAAAGTAATTCTATTGTAAGTGAAAATTTGATTTTGTCAATGAACGCAATTAGAGATTGAAGAGATTCACTGATATATTTTCAAACACTTTTAAAACACTACACAAAATTAGCGGATATACTGGTCACAAAAAAATGACTGAACAACGTACAGGTCGACTTTTATTCGTCGCATATCTGATCTTATAAATCTGTCACGAGATTTACATCGCGTGACAAAACTGACAAAAGATTACATATAAAAGAAAAAAACACGTGTCGTTATCAAGAGAAGTATTCCGGACATATTATTTTTCTCCATTAAAAAGCGCTTACAAATTACATTCCCACGTAGTATCATAACTCAATGTACTCGCGATTGAAAACAATGTGAAAGAAATAAAAATATTAATTAAAACAAATTTAAAAAGTTCCTTTGTACGAAAAAAATATCTAAGTGTAACCTTCAAATGAATTAGCTAATAGCTAAGACACTTGAATGAAAAGTCAATGGCAGGTCCAATGTAACTTTTGTGCGATAAGTGTGAGGGAACCCCGCCGAGAATCCGGCTAAGTCCACATTTAACCGGTTACGATTTACAAGATGGTAAACAAACAAACCAGGTAGACGGGAAATGTCTAACAGATGTAAAGATATTATGCATTGGCAATGAGCGCGTCAATCGAAAATGAGTCGCGTAGATTAATTACAATCACATTCTCGCGCTTGGTGACGACATTTGAGAAACGACATACCCTTGGGAACGATAAAGTACGCCGACACGTATTGACGGTAATAAATATTTATTATCTGTGTGCGATATAAAAAAAGCGCGGAGCATTTTTTAAAAATCTTTCGTTTACACAGGTAAATTTCTTTCTTTTTTTTTCTATTAAAAGATATTTCTATTTAAGTAAATTTGTTCCGTAGTGTCCTGTTGTCAATTGTTTTGTGCAATGTACAAAACAATCGACCTGTTTTTCTGCGTGTACCTGTGCCTTACAGAAAGAAAGACTTCTGGAACACCCTGTGCACACACGCGGTTGCGTTCAGATCTAACCAGATAATACCGAATGTAATCGAGGAAGGACAGAGTAAACAGTTTTTACTTGATGCGCTTTTACATGCGCGAATAGATAATTTTTGCATAAATGATTTCTCAGATATGAGTAATGCAATGCTAATTGTTCGAAGTAAGAAATGCGCGGCGATCGTCGAGTTATTTGCATGTTTTCAATTGTAGAAAAATAAATAAAATGGTTAATTCACAAATGTAAAATAAATTCGTAATTTGCTCGAGACACATCCGAGAGATAAACTTGCGCCCTGAAGATTCAAGTCAGAAAGCGGTAAAAAACGGTTTGAACGAATTTCTGGTAAATATAATTTTTCAGGCGCAAAACATAATATTTGTAGCGATTGCAACGAGGACTTTTACGCAGTTCTTACCGATCTGTTACTCACTCGTCATGAAATTTTGATTACAAAGAATTGTGCGAACGCGTCGCGTTTCCGAAGTTGCAAAATTACACATTGATATTGCACAGATCGTATCGCGCTAATAGAATCACACACATTTACACTTACACGTACGAATTGTTGCACTCGAGGAAAAACGAATTGTCTCTTACTAGACGCAATTAATCATGCGAGACTTCATTCCTGCGGAACGTGAATTAAAGGTTGTTGAACGTAGAGACTGTTGACATCGAAAATCAAAGAGACTTTGCCAAATATAAGGAGAATACAAATACAAGAACAGCGACAAGGTCGGTTTTAACCGGATCGTAATAATAATAAATAGATATTTATAAAAAGATAATGGAATAATGTGTATGAAGAATAATAAATAAAAATAGATAAGAATAATAAATAAAAATAAATATTTAAAAAATAAAACAAAAGTTTGAGCAACAGTGCGTGTACATTCTTTAAGGTCAATGCACTGTGTAATGCCGCTGCTAAAACTTATAGAGTGTACTGAAAATCTTACTGAACTTACTAATACAACTTGTATTTCATATTATAAAATTATCTGGGAAACAATAAAAAGGACAATTAATTATTGAATATGTTCCAAGTCTATTTTTTTAAATTATATTCTTTCTCCTAACTTTAGAACGCGCGTTCAATTCAATAATTAAGAATAAATAATATTCAGAATAAATAATATTCAATAATTAATGAAATACATAATCATAAAAAAATAGGCCAGAAAATTTTTTTAAATTCTATTTTATTATCTTTTCTACTTTAATTAATCACGTTTTAAGCACGTGCCAAGGAAACTGATTGTCGCGTAAGAGAGAAAAGTCGTTGAGATATATTCGACACCTCAAAGATGAAGAGCAGCAATGCCGATGTAGCTGATATGCCGCGCAATTTCGCTGATGACTTAATTGTTCGTTAACCATGCCACCCGGTCTAGGAAGAAGAGGCACCGGGCGTGCATTGTTTTATGGGATCCGTGAGACACGTTTCAGTAGAAAAATAATTAAAAAGGACCCACGGAGTGTCCCGATCGGCGGTCCAGCGGAGACTCGCATAAATTGAAACTGGTTTTAACTGGCTGGCGTTGGTTCAATCTGGCGTGTCAATCCGAACGGACGAGATGCTTTCCGCGGCCACCTTGGTTTTTTCCCCTCCGCAAATGTCCCATCCTTTTTTATATATAAGACCAAGTTTCTGTCCCTCTCTTTTCCATCTGTACTATCGAAGAGGATTTAGAAAAGATAATTGCACGGACAACCGCACAACAAAATCGCTACCTTGATAACAAAAACGGGTTCTTTTTTCTCTCTTTCGCTCTTTACTTATATTGAATATTGCAAAATCATCACGGGTGTTGCTTCAGAGTCGTGGATTTCATATATTAGAGTAAATTGAGTAATAAATTATTGCAAGTGACTAACTATTTATTTCGATAAATACTGCAGTGTCCGATACACGCTACTCTCTATGCACTGATATAAACATGTTTGGTCGTCTCTTTCTTAAGTACACAATCACACGATATTTTTAACTAACGTTAACAATAACAGCACCAACAACATATACAGCAACATTGACAAACATACATATCTTAAAATGTCAACTATTCCCTTAAAGTTTTTCGAAAGATTAGCACATAACACATACTATATTATTATACAAACCGCTAACTTTACGTATGTAATGTACTGTATGTATTATGTGTGAAATTACTTCTATCTAATATTTTAAGTCACTATGTATTGTCGACATTTTTCTGTATAGAACAGATTTTTGTAAATACATATTTATATGAACATTACATACATGCACACAAAAATAAAAGAAACTCTTATGAAAAGTACATACATCTATAGATATGTTCCGATGCAAATTAGTTGCAGACGAATACTTAGCATATACGTTTTCAAAACGAACGTATTATCTGTGCGAAACTTTCGCTTACAAATAAAGCGGCAGTGTAAACCCCAGCTTGGAAGACATTTAATGCAATTTAGTATAAAATTATTAAAAGTATATTATTATTGGATTGTATTGTTATTTAATACAATCCGCGACGTTATTTTAGATCCTTGTAAAATTATTCTTTTCTAACACAATTGTGCTATTAATTCAAATAAATGCGGGAAATGTCTAACCTTTCTATTATTACTATATGATAGTAATTGTGATTTATACTAGATCACCTATAAATATTTAGAGCTTCGTATCAAGTTTATCGACACGATCTTCATCACAGATCACGTTAGTAAAAGAATACTTTCTCTCCGCGTTATCGTTGGGTTCTACTTGACGCCGTCGATGTCGTATACGCCGAGCTATCACGGGGAAGAATAAATTCGAATCCAACTCGGCTTGATCCTTTGCAAACAAACGGAAGAAGTTGCTGACGAGTAGGCCGAGCACAAAAGTCATTAAAAATCCAAGAGGAGAATACCACATGTACGAAATACGATATAAGTAAAAATACGAACTGTCGCCGGTGCTCCTGAAAAAATAGATAGAGAAGATTTTGATTAATTAATAATTAATAAAGAACATTTTTATTGTTTTAAATAACGGCGTGTCTTCTTCATGTAACAAATCACTTACTTAGGGAAGTTCGTAACGGTTTGCAAAATAGATATTGTTTCATTTGCAATAATATTATTTACATCACAGCCTTCGATAGTTGTTGGTAGTACAGGCGGCCTCGGACGTGGCTGGCCAAAAGCGATCCAAAATAAAAACGCGAGCGACGTAAGGCATCCAATTATTGTACCACCTTCCGTTGCCGATTCCGTGCCCATGCCGAGCGTGAAAACGCCCAGTATTGGTCCGCCGACTACTCCAAAAATAGTTAAGCTAGTCTACGATTAAAAAAATTGTATTACTAACAATAACTTCAACGTGAGATTTATTCTGTATTTACATATATCAAATAATTTGGAAACTGATCATGTGAGTGTTTCTCGATTTACTTGGAGAACTCCACCTAATAATTGTGCTAGAAATGCCAGAAGAATGGAAAGTAAGCCGAATAGAAACGAGATCATTTTAGCGATAGAAGTTGATTTTTTAGGAGAGAATTCTCGTTTAGTGTACTTTCTGTACAAAGGTTTCAGGTAATCTTCTAACGTTACAGCTGCCAGAGAATTCAGAGCTGCTGATATTGTGCTAAGACCAGCACTAAAAACACCTGTAAAAGAATATATATGTATTTATTTTTAGTTTTAAAAAGGTACATATGTATAAATATGTACATATTGTAATATGTACATATTACAAGAGTTTTCTTTTTAGATTATTAAAATAAATTGCTTTTGGAAATGTTGTACCTGCAATGAAGAGGCCTGGCAAGCCAGGCATACTAGACATTGTGTCCATAACGTACAGCGGCATAAGCATATCGGGCGAGGTGATTCTTTTCTGAAGGTATGGGTCACATCTGTGATATTTGCTATATATTGCTAGGCCTGAGAAGCAAGTTGTGATCGAGAGAACTGTTAGAATAGGCCAAGACAACCACATAGATTTTTGTGCAGCTTGTATATTTCTAAACCAAAATGTATTTAATGCGCTTCTTCATCATATATATACATATATTTCCCATATAAAATAATCTATCACACAATGTTTTTTTACATTAAGTTCTTTTTACGCATGCTTTTGCTGTTTAATTATATCTTCCAAAACTTACTTGACAGTTAATGAACGCTGAACCTGTACTTGATTCACACCATAAAGCGATAGAAACGTGCATAAGCCGCCAAAAATGAGAGACCACCAGGTATGTCTTACTGTTGGATCAATCGAGATGCTACAAAATAACGTTAAAGATAAACAAGCTTTATTAGCGCATACAAATCGTCTCCAAGCTCTCGAGCTGTGTTAATAAAACAAAATGCAAATACAACACCTATCGAATTCAATACGTTGGCCCTGATTCGCTATCTCCCATATCTGCCCCAACCCTCCTGTATCGTGCGCGGCTATGGCAATAACAACAAACACAGCGGCAAACATGAGCACAGCTTGAAATACGTCTGTTATCAGCACGGCCTTAATGCCGCCTATGCTCGAATAAAGGGAGCATACGAGACCGATAATGATAATGCTGGCGGTCTTGGAAATTCCCGTGGTCGCCTCCAAAGCTAAAGAAGGAGCATAAAGTACCACTCCTGAGTACAAAAGCAGTTGAATCCAGTAAATAAAACTAGCCATTGTTCTAGTTCTTACTCCGAAACGTTTTTCTAAGTACTAAAAGAAAAGTAATATACTCCTTCAAATATGTATATCCATATTGACAACAATCTCAATCAATTGCAAGTGAGTTATTGCATTTAACGTGGAACAAACCTCGTAAGTGCTAGTTGCCTGTAACTTGAAGAACACCGGCAGGAATCCGTAACATACAATCGGCGTGCCAATCAGATACGATACGTTTATTGCAACAAACTGCGTCCCATATGTGTAATTTTCGGCAGACACTCCGAGCAATGTGACTGCAGACATGAAAGACACTGTCAAGGCGATGGCTACTGTTATAATGCCCATGGATCGACTTGCAACAAAATATTCCTGTTGCAACAAAATGTCAAGAAAAATTATTTATATATAGTGCTGTTGTTTAGGTTTTTTTTCAAAAAAAGTTGGTAACACTTGCATACCTCCATGGTTTTCTGACGACCTCCGCTAAATCTGTAGTAAATACCAATTCCTATACTTATGCACAGCATGATTGCTATTACTAAATAGTCGGTCCATTGCAAAATATGTTTTTCCGTCATGGCAGACTGAAATGTTAAATAGCAAATTATATATGTATCTCCATTACTGTTTAATTAATGTAAAGAACAGAGAGAGAGAGAGAGAAAGAGAGAGAGAGAGAGAGAGAGAGAGAGGGGAAAAAGATAATAAAAGAAAAAAGATATAACAAATTGCAAACAATTTTAATCGTTCCAATCAAGAGTCACATTTATACGAGATTCGAATTGACGATAATCTCATAACAATGATCACGTCAGATAATCGTGCCAGATCGTTCATTCTATTGTCATTTCACGTGAATTCAATTGCATTGGAATGTTTACTTTCCGGACGCACAAGTGGCAAAGTGAAAGCTCGAGTAGCATGCTTATGAGAACGGAGCGGAAATTTTGCCGAATTTAATATTGGATCTCACTTGTACTTGTGAAGTAACACCGAACTATTTGCGCATAACAGAACAATTCTGTGATAACAGAAAACGTCATAAAACGTTGAGCAAACACGGATAATTCGCGTTTATCAATTGTGTTATTCGCTCGGAACGCCATTCAATCGATGTTAGCAGCAATTACGTAAAAATTCAGTCAATGATCGAGCAAACGCGTCAAGAAGCGTCGAACATATATATACACACGTGGACGACCACTCACGTGTCCGCAACGCCATGAGTCTTCGGAAATGTTTATACAAAAAGACGGAAAAATCGGACATAGCAATGCCGATCTGTCTGACTTACCAGATACGCAACAGAATTCGGAATCTCGCCGGCGGTCCACGGGACGAGCTATCAATGGACGAATGACACGCGTAAATGACGCTCTAAGAGAATTTTCTACCAAAGAGAACTTCCGCGCACGCTCCGCATAGTGGTTCGATCGCGTCCGATCTACGCCGGCCTCGCTTATTTTCCTGGTTCTTCGTTCAATCTTATCTTCTTATTCAGGAATGCATGGAATTTCTGTCCGTACGCACAAACGAAAAAGAAGTTTTTGCTATTATATGACCAGCAAGAAAAATTATTTGCTGAGTTTATCTACTAAATTTTTTGTCTCATTTCAACAAAAACGTTTTGCTGACAATACAAAGGCTGCTTTCCTTTTAGGAGACACAGTCGACACAAGTCGACTGTGTCTCCTAAAAGGAAAGCAGCCAAAAACTTCAATAAGTTTAGCAAATTTTTCTTGCTGACTGTACAGTAACAAGTTTTCTTACTGTTCTAGTAAATCTCTTTTTTCCATGCACATGTATTCAAGATCAGGGACCACTAACTTTTGACGATCCAAGTTGCAAGCAAAAAAAAAATACAGAAGAAAGAAATAGGAAAAAGAAAAACAATATTGCAATTTTTTTTAGTACATATTAAAGTTAAAACATACAAAAACAACCAAATTTTTATACTTAGAAGATGTGTCGAATTGTTAATGTAAAAACTTCTTGTGGGTATTAAATTATTCACAATTGATTCACAATTGTCAATAAATTATTGACAATTTTATATTACCGTTAATGCGGTACATAGCGATTTTTTACTTTGAAAAGTGAGGATCGATGATCATTTTTTAGTATAAATATTTTGTACGAATATTTATATTTATGTTCCTGTTCGTTACAAGTTGGTTTTTTCCATAACACAACTTATTACAGTTAGTTAAAACAATCTCGATACATTCCACTCTTCAGAAGTTTATATACAGGGTGTCCCATCTAACTTGAGCATCCTAAATATCTCGCTTATTTTTTATGATAGGAGAATGCCGAGAAGGATCTTTATTCAGTTCGAAGAGACAAATACTGTAATAAACAAGAAATTTTTTTTCAAGGTAATATTTTTTATTTTTAGGTAGGATTTCAAAGTTATTGTTATTTTTTTATCTGAAAGTACATATTTTTATCCTTGCGATATGATAGACAAGGTCAAGACGAATCCAAAAAGTTCTTGTTTATTACAGTATTTGTCTCATCGAACTGAATAATGACCCTTTTCGGCATCCTCCTATCATAAAAAATAAGCAAGATATTTAGAATGCTCAAGTTAGGTGGGACACCCTGTATAATCATATTTAATAGAAATTATTACATGTTATCCCTAACAGCACGCGACATACTGCGTATCATCCCATTTTCATACTCAATATACTGTACTCATCCGTAACGTACTGAGATATACGGATAACGTCATTTACAGTAGAATTCGGTTTTCTGTCGCGCGCGTATGTTCTCAGGATGTACGCAGTATTACTAAAGTGATACGTACGCCTTTATATCGCGCGCGTACATTCTCAGGTTTAACTGAAGGTACGTATATCTATGCCATCTGCATATGTAAAGTTCTTTCCTCTTTCTCGTAGCCGCCGGCAGCCATAGGATAGGATCCAAAATCGACTTGAGATATCAAAGGTAATCCTT
>NW_018021186.1:53553-55379 GCF_002006095.1 Pseudomyrmex gracilis
ATATTGAGTCGGTATTATCTCTTTTATTTCTCAGAGTTTCTCGTCGATATTAGATCCTAATGGAAATGGCAAAAGCAATGTGATATACTCAAAGCTGTTTGTATTCGGTTATCGAGCCACCAAGAGCAGATGTCTNCTACAATTAAAATATGGTTGGCACATGCCCGGGAACGCATCTATCGAGAGGAAGAAAAGAAAAGGAGAGAAGATCAAAATACAGAAGGGAAACAATGATTCCCTTCTGTAACAATCCGCTCTCCAAGGATTTTTTGGTACTAAGATTAGGTTTGCATGATCACAGTGATTGTTATGTATTTGAACTAATTATCTTTTGATAAAGATCATTACATAAGAAAAAGGTAGCAAATTGCGTTGCAATGAAATACATATATGTTACAGTAGAAGCATTTACTAAAGTTATTTTATTTATTTTTACTCAGTAAAACATACATGTAAAATATAGAAATTTTATTTTTTTCTGCGAAGAATGTCGTATTAGCTTCAGAGCACTTAATTTCTTTTTTATCAATCTTTAACGTGTCGACGTTTACAGATATATTTTATCACATCCGACTAATTAATTTTATTCTTAACGTATAAAAATAGTTGAACTATACAACTAATTACTAAACTTATTAAATATTACTATACTTATAAAGTATTCTTCTGAATTAAAAATGTGATTGAAAACATTTGATTTGTGATTATAAAAATTATATATTATAAATTATGAAAATATATATGTGATTAAAAAAATATATATTATAAGTTAACAAAAATATATATGTGATTATAAAAATATATATTAAGTTATAAAAATACATATAGTAATAAAAAATGTATATAAAATTCTATAAACGTATTCAACAAATTATTAACCTAACCCTAACCTAACCTATCCTATTTCAATACGTGAGCGCACGCGCTTCTGGGTATGTACTGTTTTCAAACTGTTTCCATACCCCTGCGAACATTCGCGGCGAAATTCTACAGTAGATAGTGCCGCGGACATAGGTACGATCGTAGTACGTACTCAGTTGATAGCAGTACGTATGAGAATATACTGAGATGATCACAATATACTGACTGCGAATTACTCAGTATGTACTCAGAATATATCTGTGCTGTTAGGGTATACAGGGTGTCCGACAATTAGTGTAAAATCTCTCGTAGGTAGGTAGAAGGAGTTATTCTGAGTCAAAAAGTCCTGAACCATTTTTTTCTATTACATATTATATCATTTCTATTACATATAATAAAGGAGTAATTATTGAATGAAAGTAAGTCAATCTCTCTCTCTCTCTCTTTTTCTCTCTTTCAGCGCCGATTTTTAGCCAAACGCACGTCAGTGAACCACGCGCCTGATGTGCGTGAGCGCTCCGTGCGGCTCACTGACGTGCGCCCGGCTAAAGGTCGGCGCTGATTGGCTTTATATATTCAATAATTACTTCTTTATTATATGTAATAGAAAAAAATGGTTGAGGACTTTTCGACTCAGTTTTACTCCTTCTACCTGCCTACGAGAGATTTTACACTAATTGTCGGACACCCTGTATATGTATACAATAAAATTACGTATCAAATAATTCAACATACACAATGTAATATGTATGATATAATATTCTGAGTTATTTCTGTCTTATAGGAGATAGAAATATTAGAAATATAATAAACTGCTCGTATTGCATCTGTATATATATATACACCTAGAAGTCTGAAAATTAGATTCGTATAATATATATGATATATATGATGTCAATTATTTAATTAATTAATATAAAACATTCACATTATATGAATTATATGAATTAAATACTTTAAGATTA
>NW_018021186.1:56819-58575 GCF_002006095.1 Pseudomyrmex gracilis
AAGAGCCGTCTACAATGGAGAGTTGTAGGCCGTAACAGTAAGAAATTGACAAATCACAATCGATTATTCTTCTGTACTTTGTCTGTAATTGGTCAATTTCTTACTATTACGGCCTACAACTCTCCATTGTAGACGGCTCTTTAGTCTTTGCTGAGAAAGTGTAGTGTCATGCAGACCTAGCAAGTTGAACCACTCGAGCTCTCTCGTGTGCAGTGTTGCAAACTTTGGCCAGCTAGCACCAAGAGCACCTAGGTAATGGGAGCTAGAGTCCCTATAGTATGAGTCTGGACCATAGACTTATATAATAGCAGAGAGAAGCCTGAGAGCGGCCATGCTATTGTAGTTTCTTACGACGGTTTTAACTGCTGGTTTTAGCCGTATTTCCACAAAAGTGGAACTCAAAGGCCGTTCTCCATGAAACTCAAGTCGCAGTTCTTGTGGAACTGATCAATCACGTTGGTCGATTGGCTGATTTGACTCTGCAATTGGTCAATTCCACGAGATCTGTTACTTGCGTTTAATGTAGAACGGTCTTTGAGTTCCACTTTTGTGGAAATACGGCTAAAACCAGCGGCTGAAACCGTCGTAAGAAAGTACAATGGCATGGCCGCTCTCAGGCTTCTATCTGATAATAGACGGAACATTCATGTAAGAAGAGCTGAAGCTTCGTTAAAAGAGACAGAAATAGTCGTGGAGTAGTTCTCTTCTTTTCTATCAGTGAGTTGATTGGTGGCCGCGGCAGGCCGAGGGAGTGGCCGAGAGCAACAAAGATAGAGTTCGAGAGTCAGTTGAGAGAGAGTGATAGTGAAAGGTGATAGCATAAACTTGTGAGATGATTGGTCCCTCACCGCTCTTATTGTAAGAGAGAGAAACAACTACTCCAGCACTATTTCTGTCCTTTAATGTTGTCTTCAACTTCGTCATATAAATGTTCCGTCTATTATATAAGTCTATGGTCTGGACACAGTTGTCTTCAATCTTATTGGTTGTGACAAAATATGGCGAAACCAATAAAATATTTTAAATTTATACTTCACGCGCGGTATTACTCAATACAAGGGTTGAGCAGAATAGAAAAATTATTAGGAATATAAATTAAAAGCAGAGATTAATTGTAATGCACAATGCAAAAAAATAAAATATAACATATAAATATATATAAATATAGGCTGTATATCATGCAACAATGACATACTTCCTGTATTTATATGTTATGTTTTATTTTTTGTCATTGTATAGTACATTTAAAGCCTCTTGCACAATGCGATGGAATAGTGATAGCGATAAGCAATAGACACAGAATTCCAACTCATCGGAAATTTTGTCGCTATTGCTTATTCCGTTTTCTGATCTGCATTGATACGTGTGTATTTTTATATGTTAGATTCCGCTGTTCTTACCGGTATTTATAGATATAAACTCTTTAAAACTGGTGTTATTTTTATCGCTATCGCTATTCCTTCCATTGTGTAAGGGGCTTAAGTTTTATTTCTAATTCTTATTCCTAATATTTTCTGTATTGTGCTCAGGCCATAAGAATAGAATATAAGACAATACTCAGTAAAAAATGTTCTATGTATAAAATTGTATGGACATATTCGGCACACACACACACACACACACACACATAAATTTATATAATTAGATATAATAATTTTAATTTGTGTATAAATATATATGATTATATATCAAAACTTTTTTAAAAATGTAGTAAAAATATAGTTTTATATAATTTTTTTGTGTCTAATATGATACT
>NW_018021186.1:59715-61207 GCF_002006095.1 Pseudomyrmex gracilis
TTTTATTTTAATTATTAAAAAAATGCAAATTATAAAAAATTCAATCATTGCAAAAATTCATTCAATACAATTTCAATTATAAATACAATTTAATACAATTCAATACAATTTCATTTCAATTATAAAAAAATGCAATATTATTTCTATCTACAACATCTTAACCTAACCTAACGATTTTCATCCTACATTGTTAATACATGCAACTGATATATTTTACACCAAAATCCTTACCTATGAAATGAAATCCCCTTTTCACTTCTCTGCTCACACCCGGGCACACAACATCTCATGTCGCTAACTTGTAGCGGGACCGCGCGTGGAACGCGCTTCTGATTTGCTCAAATACCAGGCCAAACAAAAATGGCGCTGATCAATTTGTGCCACGTCTCGCTATGCTTGTTAGATGGAGATGCGTATTCCAGTGTATATAGAGTTCAGTGCCTGAAGCTCACCGTTACGGTGCAGACAATATAGGCTGTGTTCCAAAATTCACTGCCAGCGCTAAAGATCTATAGTTCACGTCACATATATTATACAATTTTAGCACTGGCAGCAATTCTGGAACACAGCTATAGTAGCCTCTCTCTCCAGCTGCTTTGTGCGCATGCGGTGAACATAATGACGCTCGACCATCTATGCCCATATTTGGACTTCGTGCGTCTCCCTTTCTCGGGCCTCGTGCCTCTCATTGCGAAGATACGCGACTAGCAATATAGGAGTATTACATATATGGGGACGAAGTATAAAGTTGATGAGCGCAGAGAGAAGCCTGAGAACGGCCATGTCATTGTAGTTTCTTACGACGGTTTCAGTCGCTGGTTTTAGCCGCATTTCCACAAAAGTGGAACTCAAAGGCCGTTCTACATTAAACGCAAGTAACAGATCTCGTGGAATTGACCAATTGCAGAGTCAAATCAGCCAATCGACCAACGTGATTGATCAGTTCCACAAGAACTGCGACTTGAGTTTCATGGAGAACGGCCTTTGAGTTCCACTTTTGTGGAAATACGGCTAAAACCAGCAGTTAAAACCGTCGTAAGAAACTACAATAGCATGGCCGCTCTCAGGCTTCTCTCTGATGAGCGAGGGGAGTGAAGTCGAAATGCGGGGGGATCCGCTATGTTACTGTGCCTGAATTTGATTGGTTATAGTTATGCGCATGATCAGTACTGAGATAAGAGCTATATTTAAATTGTACTTTTAATATTAAGTATCTGAAAAAGATTAAAAAAGCATTTTTATAATTTTTTTATTTGTAATATATTTTATTACAAAAGTGTTTTATTCTGTTGAAACCACAGTAGAATTCAAAGATTGCTGCTGTATTGCAAGTGTTTTCTAAAATATATATGTATACAGGGTGTCTGATAATGACCGTATAACCGCTCGTAGGCAGGTAGAAGGGATTATTCTGAGTCGAAAAGTCCTGAACCATTTTTTTCTATTACATATGATAAAGGAGTAATTATTGAATAAAATAAGCCAATCAGCG
>NW_018021186.1:62601-64625 GCF_002006095.1 Pseudomyrmex gracilis
GGCGACTACGGTTGAATCTCCGTACCAGGCACAGGAGCAGGGCCGCGAAGTGGCCGGAACCAACAGAAGAACAAGAGCAAAATCTGTGGGTTGAGGATTGTCACCCAGTATGGAGTGACAGTAGTCAAAAAGGCAATCAGCCAAAAACGTGTCAATTTTATTTTGTGTTTGTACAGCAAGCGTTTTTTGCGTGGTTACTGCAAGTAGCCAGGCAGTTTTGTTTTTATTTACGTGTCAGTTAAAATCAAAAGTATAAAATTATGTTTTGTTTTAAGTTTAGGGTAATCCCAATTGATTAGGGGTTACTCGCCGTACTGACATTTCATAGTTTAGACTTGAAAAGGGTTGACAATTTTAATTGTTGGCGAAACTTGGGGAGTCGAGTTGTTTACAAGTTTAGAATGTTTGGGTAAAATATGAGCAACAATTCAAAAATCGACCAACTCGGGTTAAGTTGGAGGTAAAATTTTCCAAATACTGCGACAACTGGTTAGTCCCTCTGAGACAACTCAAACCTGAAAATAACGGAAACAATTAGTAAAAAAGGGTAAGGAAAAGTACTTACCTGCGACAAATTGTCTCACGTGGTTTGGACGGGTCCACGTCATCCTAGCGATCCGGAAGCAGTCACCTGAAACAAAAAGAACAAAAGTTAGAAAAAGTTTGGTCGATTTGAATTGTTGGCCATACTTGACCAGTAAGCTGGGTTTGTGTTACTGTGACGATTGGCAAAGTTTTAGCAACAATTAGGGTTGTCGGTTTTCAGCGTGCGTGGCGGACTCGGGTTGTCTAAGCGCTTGGAAAAGTCTCGATCAGAGTTGTGAGGTAAACATGCGTAATTGTTGCGGGCGTTTTGCGTACACACAGGCCGGGTGCAGACTGTGTGGTTGTGTGAGTTTCGCGCACAATTGGATTTTTGGCCAGAATAACCGGCTGCGAGCTCAGAGCATTAGGTAACCAAAAAAATTAATTGTTGACGAAACTTGGCAGGCGAAGAGAGTTTTAGTAATTGTAAAAGTTCAGCAAAAATCACAAACATTGATCAAAATTTTAATTGTTTAAAAATAATGCGTGCATAGAATGATTTTCGAGTAAAAAAGCGCTATGCCAGGTTTGGTCCACAATTGAGGGGTTAACTAATTGCCTGGGTTAGTCAAATCAGATCCTAACCTTGCGTCGAAAATATAATTGTTAACGAAACTGCGGCAGTGCGCAAGTATGTGCTAAGAGAAGCGCCGGGTTAAATTTAAGCAACAATTGGGGTGTTGTTCGCTTGCATCAAGAAAGGTCTAATTGTTGTAGCTAACTCTAAAAATGGAATTTTCTAGGATAAATGTGACGATTTTATCAATATGTCAATATTAACAACATTTAAATTTTGGCACATTTCGGTAAAAAAGTCTAATTGTTGATAAAAATAAGCAAAAGTGTGTATTTACGGATAAGTAAACGATTGCAATCAAAAGTTACAACATTTGGAAAATTCCATTTTTGATAGTGCGCATGCGCGAGCGAAGAGGAGGGATGACGCGGTGTCTCAGGAGAGTCGGTCGCGCCGCGTAGTCAGTCAGGATCTAGCGCTCGAGGGATAGCGTTACTACAACGAGACCTGCTCAGTTAGTAAAATTCGAGCGTTGAATAAGCGAAAGGCGTTTAGAAAAACGAGTCCATCTACGTATGCGAGACGCGCGTTCTACGTATAAAGTTGAGTGTACGGGAAAACTATTATCGCTGTACGTGTAAATAAAAACTATAAAGATCTGTGAAAAATAAACTCTGTGTAAAATTGTTTACACCACCCGGAAATTAGGTGGACAGAGGATTTCCTGTGGCGTCGTACGGTGAGTCCAGCTAGCGGCAGGCAGCAACAGACCAGGTTTCTTATTTTATTCCTTAAAAATGAGTGGCGACCGTGATCTCCGCGCGTCGAGTAACCAAGCGGGCCGGTCACACCCTAACCTGTGTTGCTACTATTATTAATTGTCACGATGCATAGTGCTTGTTCTGTGTCGAATCGTACGGTG
>NW_018021187.1:0-42242 GCF_002006095.1 Pseudomyrmex gracilis
ACAAAATAAATCGGAAGATGTGTCAATCAGACTCGATCGGATAGACCAGTATTAAAACAAGACTAATTGTTTTATGTTCTTTTTGTTGGTGTTGTAAACGTGTAGGCAGAGGGGGCTGCGCCCCTTCCTGCACCCCCTCCTTAAAATCTAACCTAACCCTAACTTGTGTTACTAAAATATCAATAAAAATGAGTGAAAATTTTGCGAGGGAGAGTGGAGAAAGAAAAGTTTTGGATTAGGGTCAGGTTAGATTTTAGGGAGGGTGCAAAGGAAGAGCAGCCCCTTTGTTTACACGTTTACAACATCAATAAAGAGAACATGAAAGAATTAGTCTTGTTTTAATACTAGTCTATCCTATTGAGTCTGATTGACACATTTTCCGATTTATTTTGTGCCCATCTCGGACATCCGACATCCTGCGTTCCGTTTCATATAAGCGCGTTTATCAATAGTACATGTAATGTATAGTACAAATAAATGCGCGAAACGGTACGCAGCTCAAGGTTTGATTCTTTAGATTTCAATTTTGACCAGCCGTGTTGGTTACTTCTGAAATTGACTAAAATCACAACAGTGTCAAAACCCGAAAAAAAGAACTGTTTTTGATTTTGCCCAAAACGCTTGGTTACTTCGGATATTGACTAGTCAATTCTAAAAATGAGGGGATTTCGGGTTTTGCCGCTAACATATATGCGAAACGATATGATAGATAAAAATATATATATTGAGTAGTCATCTCAAAAACTATGTTAAAAGAGTTTAGTATCCCATTTTATATTCAATTGGTTTTTGTAATATTTTCAGAAAGTTTCTAGTGATATTACTACTAATAATTTGCATATGTGAAAACTTTTTCTATTTCTTGAAATTACTAACAATCGGATAGCTTAACACTATATATTTGTATTTAAAACTAAATAACAAAATTAAAGTAGATATATGTGTAATCATACAAACCGTGTTAATAGATTTACAATGAAACTTTACTGAAGTCGATTGCGATCCAGACACGACGAGTAGTTTTTGAATATACACAAGCATATATTGAATCTAGTGTGCCTATACAAGAAAATCTATTTTTTCAAAACGTAACACTTAGTGCCATGTGGAAAGAAAAATGTAAGAAAACTAAGAATTTAAAACTTTTAATTGCTTAAGTCAGTGCTTACGAAACTGCAGAACGATATAAAATCTCATTCTATATATTCGAAATTTATGAAGAAAAAAAATACAAAAAAATACAAAAAATGAAATTATGTAAAATAATGTTCGTGAATATTTTATCAAACTATACAAGAACATACACCTATCATTGTCTGCATGTAAAAAACATGAAAGTGGATATACATATGATATACATACTTTTGTGATAATTGTTTGATACCTTTCGATTAATTAAAATTATGTTGTAGCATTTAGTATATTCTCTATGATCAATAATTTCTTTTATAAGAAAAATGTTCTATACAACTCTATTTTTGAGGAAGCGATAAAATTGTATTCTATCACGTAAGTAATAATTATTAAAGTACTTACAAAATGTATAGTAAACTATGAGTTGCATTATACGTAACGTGAAAACAGTATCGCATATTTTTCTATAAAAGGTAAAACATACACTTAATGTATTTTGTGTTATGCTTTTTGTTGTTATTAGTAAGAATACATCACGTGATACATTTAATGAACAGTCCATTCTTGATATTCTATGGGAAAATGTACGTGTTGTGCCGGCCATACATAAAAATATTCGTTTAGAGACTATAAATATAAAAAATGTGATAACGTCTTGGATAACACAACATGGTTATCCTGTAGTACAAGTAACACGAAACAATGACGCACAGTCTCTCACAATAAAAGTTATAGACTGTATCGCAGTGAATCAAAAAGAATTGTGTGAACACAAGTGGTGGATACCTATAATTTATGTAACAATATCAAAAAATAAGTCTATTACACACCATTACTCGTACCTTGACCAAGAAAGAAAAGATATCGTTGTTTTGAATATTGAGGAAGATGATTTTATCGTGATCACAGACCAAAATGGTAATACAAACAAGTTATTATCGTAGATTCCTATGTATTTGTTATTGTATATTCAAACTTTGTACCACCGTATTACATTTACTCTGCTCTTTATAATATAAGGTTTATTCTTTTATTTTTTTCTGTTTTTCTCGCTTTTTTTCTTTGGTTATTTCTCTTTCTCTGTCTTTGTTTCTTTGTCTTTTTCTATGTTTTTTGTATTACTTTTCTCTAAACATTTGTTTGTTGTAGGATATCGCGTTAACTATGATTATAAATTTTGGGAAAAGTTTGGTTTTCTTCTGAAAAATGGAAAGCCACAAAATTGGGATATATATGAAGTATCTGACGTCACGTTAGCCCAAATTCTCGACGATGCCTTTTATTTTTTAATACAAAATACAAAGTACAACAAACATTCTGTTGCAGGAATGAGTAGTATAGACACATTTTTCAATCTTGCGGNCAATGTACTTTACGTGNAAAATGGGTACATAACATGGTATCCAATATTTAATGCTCTTCAATATGTATCACAACTTTTTCCGTTTCCAGAAAGCGCAAAAATCAAGGTAAATACTACATTGCACTGATACAGAACAAAATAGAAAAGGTCAAAACACAATTTTACTTAAAAAATCACTCAATGAAAGAGTCTTCTCGTAACATGGTTTACGTTACACATTGGTTTCTCCGTTTGTTTTTTATCACCTGACAACAGAACAACCCACTAGAAAGTAATATACATATATATAACATTGTCCAAAAAAAACGACTAAACCAGTGTGCATTTAGAAACGTACATATATTAAGAATATTGAGATATAAACTGTTACAAATTACAAACCTTTATAGATGTACAGTAATTGTGAAATAAGAAAACAGCTGGCTACCCTTTTGAGTTACAGATTAATCAAAATACATATAGTAACACACTTTACACTGTTTTTTATAGGATAGAGCACTAGAAATTTTGAATAAATTTTTTGAAGATACATCACATATAAATGTTTCCGAGAATAGCATTGATACTCAATTATATCACGAAACGTTAAAATGGACATGTATTCTTAATAGTTCAAAGTGCAACAAACACCTTACTGATATATTAGAGTGGCATTTACAAAGTCCTGCACAAAACAAGTACGTTTTTCTATTTCTTTAGTACCAACTGACGTTTGTATAACACTTTGCTCTACTGATATATTATACATAATATTATATATCTGAACATGAGTCTTGATACAATATTATAATATTTGCAAAAATACTAAACATTCGAGAGTGACATATTTTCTAAAAAATGTAAAATTATTTACAAACCGTACATAGATTTGTACAGTTCAATTACACATATATTTATATATAAAGTCAAATATATAAACATGACCTCAAAAAGTGTCTTGCTTCTACGATTATAAAAAACGTAATAGCATATGTGGCATAAGTAATGACATATCATTACGATATCATGAGAAAAGTAAACTCGTTCGAGTGATAAGTGTAGAAGTAATTTTATATATTTATTTTTGTAAATATTTGCAGACTGTTGGTAAGTTGGCAGAAATGGATATATTGCCAAGGTGTGACATTAGGAATTATAAATGATTCCATGTTGTTCCTTACAATACAAGACATTTACTTGTTACAAGAAAAGCAAAATCACTTTTTTCACCTTTTATCTTGTGGACACAATTATAGATTAGCAGTGCGTTATGCACAAGAACATACTTTAGGAAAAAAAAGTGATTTTGTTAGCATTCTTTTCCATATTGTTGCAAGGCACGTAAAAAGGTTTTCTTTTCTGGATGCTATATTAAGCCAAATACAAAATAAATTCCTAAGGTAAACAAAGTTTTTTAAATAATCCTGTTAATGTTTGTATTATCTTATTACTGTATGTACAATATGTATAATTTACACTATACATCTTGTATGTAGTTTATATCTGTATATGTATATTATGTTTATTCAATTTACATACAGTAGTTTTTTATATCTTACAAGAGTATGTAAATACTAAGAAAGATTTTATATTAATTATCTGTCATATGTGTTTTATTTAAAAGACCGGTTGGCCTGCTTGCAGTTGTGAATTTTAGTATTAACCACATATATTCAGATGAAGATTCCGAAATGGTACGTTATGTGAATTTAATTGTTTAATATAGCTATAACTGTAAAACTATCTTTTTTTGATTTGAGTACGTAACTTAATGTATGTATGTAATGAAAGTATATTAGTAAGTTATATAAATGGCGTTTAGCACAGTAAAAAAATCACATATATAATGCTGAGTTAGGTACACGTTATTACATTCAATATTATTATTACATGGTGGTTTTAGATTACTAAGACTGTACGAGTGATGGTTACAAATTTGATCAACAGATATAATCTAGAAACGGTGAGAGGTGGTTTATAATTATAAAATAGTTTGTAAATATACTTAAAAAATAGTTGTACAAATTTAAGTTTATAAACTGAATAATTTTATAATTGTTCAGTACGTTCTACGTGTTTAAATCACTTTTTTTTAATGGTTTACACGTACTTACATGGCTTTATTTGGTGTCTTTTGTAGTAATTTTTGGTTTTTTGATAAAAATATATTCTTCAACAGTGTTAGACTTTTTCAAAAGTATACAAGATGTTATCATATTTATAATTTGTATATTTTTTTAGCCAACATTTATACACGACATCATTATGAAAAAAATTATGAAGCGTCGAACATTTATAAATATAAGGAAATTACTCATATGGGATATACCTTATCTACTACATTACTAATCAAGTAACGATGATTTTTTCGAAATGTTTTGTATAGACATTTGCTTTTTAATTTAAATAGAAATTGAAATCCATGTATTGCTTTTAATACTAAAGTTATTTTTGTAACCCAAGATTTAATTTATTTTATGGCTCAAAAAATTATTTATTAATTATGTTTAAAATGTGAAAATTAAAGATTTTAATACATTTAATAATTCGCAAAATAATCATAAAATGAAATTAAATCTTTGGTCAAATAAATGCTAATAATACACTATATTTCATCTTACATAACTGCGAATAAGTATAAATTTAAGTTTAACCAATTGCTCACAAGTAAATATATAAAGCACACGTTATAGAAAAACACATAATATGTAAGTATATAAAACTATGAAAAATATGAAAAAGAAACATTTATCAATAATCTATATGAAACAGTCATATGTATGACGAAATATGTTACTCGTAAGTTTTTTTATGTAGGTAAAAACAGATAAAGATAATGTAATTCAAATTTAATGTGGCAGAATTTATTATGTTTAGTTATCTCCACTCACTTTAAACATTAATAGTTAGTACATAAATACTTATAATAAAAAGTGTATTTGCAAAATTAACTATGTGAGTTTCTTATCGAATTTTTAGTTTGTATCAATGCGGACTAAGTTTAAGCTACTTTATCGGAAACATTTTTGTGCAATATAACGTTTTTTTTCTGAATAACCGGACTCTTCTGTATATAAAAATGTGTTACAATGAAGCAGGACATTTTCGTAGATTTGTTGTTTACTTATCGTCATATGCTGAAAAGCATACCCCTATAGAATACTTCAACTTTATCATGCGCAAAACAGCGCAATGCATGCTTATTCGTGGATCTTTTTTAATTAAGATTCTGGTAATTATTGCGAATCGCGTAAAATATTATAAAACTTTTCAACTCAGTTTTATTCGTTCTACGTGTCTACAAAAGAGGTTATAATAATTGTCAAACATTTTGTATATTCACACATCGAATATAATTTGAGTACCTATAGATCGTTTTCCACAACGCAGTTACATCGTGATATGTATTTATTTTTGCACTAAAACGACTGTTCCGTAGATATTGATAATTTTTCGAACAAAAAAAAACATATGTTTAAGGATCTTGGGTTTGAAAGTATATAGCATCAATAAGTATGTTTCAACATTAATACTTTAATGAAATCGATGTTACTATTCTAAACACAGGGCAAGGTTGTTAGCCTATCGCCAAACCTTCAAACTGTAGCATTACTTTGCTTAAAAGCGATTCATTTCGTAATTATGATCGGTAACTTCGACGAGAAAAACCGGCCGGAATAATCCAAGATGTGGATTTGAACTCGGGATTTCCCTACTGGCAGACTTCGCACTCATATGTTGAGATCACTGAACCTTTTGAACACATGTCGACAATTGTTTTGTTTTTAGAAAGTGCAAACAGCTAAATAAATATATAGTATTACAATACTAGATATATACGCTAAAAAATTAGATAATTACAAGACAAAAAGAACAACAACAGGTTGAAAACTAAAAGTTTTAACAGTATGCATTTTACGGTATTTTTAGGCTTGGGACAGGCCGACATAAAAAGCTAGAAATTAAAATAAATTAAAAAAAAATTAGGTAAAACAGGTCATACTACAAATAGTTAGGTAAAACAGGTCATACTACAAATAAAAAAATAAACTGTAAAAACAGTTATAGTAATGACAAATCTCGCGACATTAGGTTAAGAAATTCCAATATTTTCAATATAGTACTTAACAGTAGAGAAAGATTACTAATGTTATTGAACTAATGTTCTCGTAAAACAAGCAATTGATAAAGTGCATGAATAGAAAAAAGTCATGTTATACCGCAGTGAAAATCAATGAATTGAAACTAGGTTTTTACTATGTAAAAAGTCATATAATCATGGAATGAATATATGAATAATAAATAAATAGAATGTGCAACCTAGTAGAGTACCACAAAAAATTTGTAACTTCTATAGAAAGTGTACAGTGCACAAGTATTAAAATAATGTAAAAAGTAAAAACGAGCTCTTTAAGAGCCGTCTACAATGGAGAGTTGTAGGCCGTAATAGTAAGAAATTGCCCAATCACAGATAAAGTACAGAAGAATAATCGATTGTGATTTGTCAATTTCTTACTGTTACGGCCTACAACTCTCCATTGTAGACGGCTCTTAACGCGTTCTGTTTGTATATAAGAGCGCTTAAGCGTGGCGCTAAAGCGTGGCGCTACGCAAGTATTGCCGTACGTTTGAAACAGAAATAACAAAATTTATATTATAACTAGTCACAAAAGTATATTATTCAATACATTTTTACAGAGATCTGCGTGTAATTATTGTGAATATCTTAATGTCATATCTAACGTAAAATGTAATGTCGTCAGTGTTATAATCATCATGTGCATCAAATATCTACAATATCTATAATTTTAAAGATAATTGTAATAAGAAATTAATATAATGTTTTTTGAATGAGAGACAACAATGCAAATCTTCAATTTGTTACATTTTTAGAGAAAAAATGCTTTGTAGTATAGAATAACAGAAAAAAGATAAGGCATAGTCTTACTAATGACAGAAGTATGTTATTGTACATTGTAGTTTTTTTTATATTCTTCTCTAATATATATTTTCTCTATTGTATTGTATAATTTCTATCTCCACCGCGAGTTGCTTTTAGCACACAGAATCGACGAATATACAAAATTTCTTATACGTCAAGCAAATGCACTGCAATCGCATCGCGATATGAAAAACCTAGAAAGAAAAAATTAGAAATTTATTCTTTGTAAATAATAATACAAATAGCAACGGACGTATTATTTTTTAGACAATAATCTTTAATCAGTCTTAAAAATGGTTCGTTTGTTTTCGATTCTATACAATTGTTGTATTCATAGATAAGAACAATAAATACTAAAACGACTACAGTACACATACTTATACGTAATACATTATTATTCTCTGAGTGATTTATTGGAATATATATTTGGGTTATTCGTAAAAGAATGTAATGTTTGTTTTTGACTTTTACGTGTAAAAAAAACCGTAAATTTTATTTCAACGAATAGTTACATATAACTTTTTTCATATAAATATGTATTTATGTTTCGTATGAGATATAGATATCATACTGACATCTGTAAAAGTACAAATAGTATTTTCACAAAAGTACATAAAGAAATCTACCGTTTTGTAATTTTTGATTTCTTATTCTTTGAGAGATCGTAAATTATCTAAACAATATACACTTACATTTAGTCTGAACTTAAACTAAATGTGTCTAAAATTATACGGTTAGAAATATACAATTCTTTTCTCTTCTAGAATATCGTTACTATACCGAAATTGCTAATTTTTTTGCAGAAGTCAGTGTGTATATCTAAAAATATAACGAATGTAAATATTCTAAAATGTTTGCTATACAAAAAAAATATTGCGTTACAATTTATAAGCATGTGCCATTTACGTCTCTTCAGTTTAGAACCAAAGGGCACATTTCTTCTCCGGATTCATTGGAGTTCCCACAGAGCAATTATAGCTCTGGGAGAATTCATGAGAATTTGAAAGGCTGCCGCGAATCCTAATTTCCTTCACAGAATGGGCGCCAGAAGTGATTTTTTGTATCTCTTCTGGCAGAGCATTTTCACAGAAAAACTAAAAGAAGAAATGATATTAATAACTTCCATATATAGCCCATGTATTTTTACTGCCCGTTCATTGACCGTAGTTACCATACATCTCAATGTACATTCTTTAAAAGATATTTACTTGAGCATACGCCAAGAAGAAAATCTGATCTTCGCTATAATCTTCAAGTCCTTGCAGCCGCCACTCTGTTTCATTCAATCTTTCTTTTCTGTTCTTGTACGCGTAATATGCAGCAACAATACCAGCAGCATCCGCCATGTTCTCTCCGAGCGTCCGTTGCCCGTTCACCTAAAAAAAAAAACCAAGTATTTATACTTAAAAAACCATGGAACAATTATAGATAAATTAAAACGTCGAAAAACGAAATTCTTCTAAATAACTCAAAAATAAATTAAAAGTTTGTCTGCATTTGTATGGTTTTTTAAAAATTTACTTACTTGAATATTCGCACCTTCCAATCCTGGAATCAGATACTTGTTATAGTGGTCAATGAAACATTGCGTTATATTTTCATACTCATCGATAGACTTTTGTGTCCATGTTTGCATGATGTTTCCATTTTTGTCAATGTTACGACCTGTACTCAACATTAGTGTAATAAGATTCTTTTTCTCGACACAATACCAGGAAAAATTACTTACCGTCGTCATCAAAGGCGTGATTAATTTCATGTCCAATGATAAATCCCACTTTTCCGTAATTCATTAATCTATTACGTAAATGAAATTAAAAGTTTTTGAGAATAGTTTTTTTGTAACGTTTGTTTGCGAAAAATGGTACAAATAATACTCACGCAATGCGATTTCGGTCATATACAGGACTTTGTAATAAGGCAGCAGTGAGAACTACGTAAAAAAAAAAATAACAAAATAAACGGAAAAGTAATAATAAACATAACCATAAATCTATTTTAGTGTACATTATTATTCAGATTTTTTACCGATGCTATTGAATACCATATTGTATTTGGCTTGCGGTTGTGTCGAGTGGCTTAACCATCTATTAAACAAAAATATAAATATTACAAAAGTCTTAAGTTATGTATACAAATTTGCTTATATACAGGGTGTCCCAGAATTGGTTTAACATCTCTTGTAGACAGGTAGAACGAATAAAACTGAGGTGAAAAGTCCTATACCATTTTGCTAGATTCGCAATAGTTACTGAGATTTTAATTAACAAAGATCCGCGAATAAGCATGCATCGGGCTGTCTTACGCGCGTAAGACTNCCCGCCGCGCTTCGCGCGCTAACGGTGTTACCCATAGCGACATATGGGAGGAGCTAATATAACAACATATACTACAACATATACATATTAAAATGTAATTGTGTGAAGCGCGCCGGGCTGTCCTACGCGCGTAAGACAGCCCGATGCACGCTTATTCGCGGATTTTTGTTAATTAAAATCTCGGTAACTATTGCAAATCTAGCAAAATGGTATAGGACTTTTCACCTCAGTTTTATTCCTTCTACCTGTCTACGAGAGATGTTAAACCAATTCTGGGACACCCTGTATATAGCATGTGTAGTTTGCAGTACATAATAACAAACTCGATTGCAAAAAGTTTATACTTTGTGTTGTTTACGGGTGTCCTTAACGAAGTTATCATTTTCTCCGTTTCGAATTTCCATATATTTATAACGTTGTCAAGATATTCCGTACCGATATTCAACTAAAATACATAAAAATAATGCTTCTATAAAAGCACGATAAAATACATAAGTAAATAAATAAATAAATAAATATATAATATTACGGGTGTAAACTATTATTGAGCATCTCTTACTTTATTGCAAAAGAAGAGAAAACATATTGTAGTAAATAAAGTGTATTTCTTTGAAATCTTTTTTGCTAGAAGATGTACATACGTCTTCGTAATATCTGTCAATAGCTTCGTCGCTGTACCAATCGGGCTTAAAAAATTCGTGTTTCATAGACGTAAGTTTCTCGACAGCCGCTTCTTTTGTAGGCTCATCCATCCATGTGGCGTTTCCTATTTGTTGATGAACGACGCTTTTAATATTTGTATATATTTCTGTGATCTACAAGAATTTTGTTTTTGAGTACGAAGTAAGTGTATTTTACGTGTATGTATTGTATTTNCTTTTATTGTATGTATATATTAATTTTAGTTTATTGTACGTTTATTGTATCTATTTAAAATGTAACAAACTTACGTCTTGTATGTTATCAAGCGATATGTATTTCTTGACATATTCATGCGAAATAGCATGATATAAGTTGAGCGAGTTAATGCATGGCATCCAGTTTTTATCGTCTTCTTCTAGCTGGTTATTGTCTGCACCTATTATGACGCGAGCAATGCCACTCAATTTCTGTGGTTTGATGTAATCAGTTAACTTTCTGATTAAACTCCATATTATAAAATTAACTGCAATAAGTTCAACATCGTTGAATTTATAACATACTTTAGGTAGTATTTTACGCTGTATCACTATGTTTTGAACTTCACTATTAAAAAAATTTTACCAATAGTACGTGACGGTGTCCGTTCTAACAACGGTACTAAATTGATAAGATATTCATACTCTGGAACAATGAGTTTTTCAGATGGTTCTATCGCGATTCCTTCTGGTGCAAACAATTCCTGAATGGCTGAGTGCCAGTCAATCTGTAATGAAAAAGTTATTGATGAATAAAAGGTATGTACTAAAAAATATAAGATATATAGTATTTATCGCACCTTCCCTATCATTCCGGGATTTTGCTTGTCGTACTTTTCTTGCAATTGTTGGATTGTTAGCGAAGTAAATGTATTAGTTATCCTATCTACAGTGCTTGTCAACTGTAAGCAGTATAGTACAAGAAAACTAGTCATTTGATACGATGCAATCGGCTTTTGAAAAATGTGATTGAGGAACTTACAGTATAAAACACATATATGTATATATATATGGTATAATATACACACACGCCCATACATACACACACATATATATATATATGTATATAGTGACATAAAAACAGAAATTTATTTCATGATGTAAAATGTTATTTGAAATATTATGAATTTAATACATAACAATGAGTAAATGTATTTTTTTTTATACTAGTATTGTGATTGTTCATACTAACATTAGCCAGTTCCGCTTCAAAATGTACGATGTCAAGTGCATCTTGAGTAAGTTTACTCATGTTACTTGTTCCGCCATTTTCTGTTATAAGATTTTGCGCAACGTTTACGATAGTAGATCTATACTTTTCTTTCCGCCATTTAGTGTTGTTTATGAATATCATTTTGTCTCGAGAAAAAGGAAGAGCACGTCCAAAAATCTAAAATCATATGTACTTATAAGTATGAAAATTGTTTCTGGACAGTGTTATCTTTAATATGTATGCATCATGTTGTTATTTGCAAACGCATAATTGGTTTTGTCCTTTTTAGTACTCTTTTGGTCGAATAAAATAAATACGATGTAGTATAATATCTATCATATATGTTAATGTATGTTATAAAAATTAAATATACTTACATAGATAGCGTTACTGTTGGACATTTTTAAATCTTCAGATACTTTTATATCATACAGGCCGATGCCTACTAATTTATTTTTATGCAAATTGGTAGTAACATTTTGCCAAGTCAAATTTCTTTCATTCCATTCGTGATGGGTCATAACTATTGGCCATCCGCCGTAGCTATTTACAATGGCGTTCAAGATACTCATACCGAATGCTTTATTTTCTAACATCCAAAATGTAATAATCGTGTTTTTTTATTTTATACAGTGTATTTATTATATTGAGTATTTAAATTGGAAGTATACGTCGTAATAATTATAGTTTTATTATTGTAGTGTCACGTACCTTTATCCATGCACTGCGCGAATACACGCTTCGCTTTTATGAAAGACATAGTATCGCTTGGTTTAGACGATGCGTTTAACATTTCTGTAGACAACAAAAATTCGACAGAATGTCACATATACACCCAGTCGTGTACTGTGTCACATATTGCACAATCCGTTTTTCATAAAGTTTTAGTTTTTTTACAGTTAATCATATTTTTATAAAAAATACTTAATATTAAGATAAATAGATTCATATAAAATGTAAGAATACTATCAGTCTGCGCACATTGTATTGTATCACAACACGCAGCAACAGAATATTTATGTTTACAGTTTCATGTGCTATTGAGAGAGTTTATAACTTTCCTGTTTCTTTTGAATATTATAGTTGTATATTTTCTCTTGATGTTGCGTAGTACTCAAATAACGTTTATATACTATGTTNTAATAATATAATAACAGACGTAGCTTTTGTAAATTACATTGTTTTGNTANTTAGTAATTGTAAATGATTTTGACCAAACAACTTGAATAAATAAAACAATATTGCTGTCAAGTTTGTATCAATTATAAATAAATATATCCAACCCATTGAAACCGATTTAATAGTACTTAGACATAAGTTTATACTTTCGTTGTATATACCTTTGTTTGTGAACATACACAAATGTAGAACATCAAAAAATCAAAACCTTTACTTAAACTGTACCTCGAAGCTGATTGTGTAATTTTTGTTTGAGCACTGTGAAAAAATTAATTACTGGAAATGATGTATTTGATCGGTTATTTTGTAACCATCCGCCACAAGCAAATTTGTAAAAATTGTCACACGGATCGACCGAACGATCAAAGGTGGATAAAATCTCTAAAGCTATAGAAATAAACTTTAAATGGTACACACATAAAAAATAAGTTATAAAACCACAATGTTATATATGTAACTGTAATATATAGTTTCTACACGTGCCTGCGGTTTTACATTTATTGGTGGCGCATAACATATATTGCCTGTTCATTGTCGAATCGGAACGTGCGCGTATGCTACTGGTATCAGAAAAATCGTACGTATCGTGCGCATATGTTACAGCTGTCAGAAAAACTCTGCAAAAGTGTGTCAAACACGGAACGAGAAATATATAATTAATATTTGTAGACATAAATGATAAACTAAGAACACTTATTACAATAGATATAATTTTAACATTACAAATAGTGATTCTTACATGAAGAAATGATATGTCTTCATAGTGTGATAAATATGTACCACAAAATACAAATTTGTATTGGCACCTTTTGTTTTCGACTTTGTTTGCGATTTCAAAGACGGTCACCAATGAAGTGCCGTCATAAAAAAAAGAAAACACTTGAGTAAACTTTTTTTTCTAATCGGGAATGTTCAGTATAAAGTATAAAATTAAATAAAGAAAGTAGAAATAAAAAACATATTGTATACCATATATTTGCGCCTCAACAATTTAATTATAATTTATGGTTATATGCCAAGTGAAGCGTCGTAACGTGTTCAAATGTCGTTCATTACAGACACTTTTGATACGCATATATCTACATGAAGTGTTTTAACGTAAGTTTGTAGGTAATAAATACGTTTACTATATTTCAAATTAGTTATACGTAAAATATGTTCGAGACGGAATCATCTAAAAATATATACGTTAAATGTAAAAGTTTGAGAGTGGTACTATAGACCTAACTACTTGAAAACCTTTAGCACAGTTACTTACCTACGATCGTAACGATGCGCTGAAACTGACTGTTTAAAGTTGCGAACAATGCAAAAGGAAACGTCTCTTTATGTTTATGTCACAAACACGTGGCATACTCGTGTTTGCCGTGTGAACGAACCACAAGTATACGAACAGTTACATTTGGAATTTGTAGTTTTTCTTTGTAAATCCTAAAGTACGATACGCAACGAGTTACGTACATTACGAGTAATTACGTATGTTTATTTACAAGAAAACAAATCGGTTATATACCTTTATGTCTTGATTATAAATTTAGGTTTTTATTAATGCACTAGAAACGTTAGTTCAGGGCAACATGAAAAATTAAATGCTTGCGCACATTGTCTGCACTGGTTAGTCGCGTTCAGCAGTACGCGCTGATTTGTAACAATCAAACGTGATTGGTTTTTTTTCTAGAACAAAACAAATCAATGTTGAGTAATGACAAGATAACATGTCGGCATTTGTTCTGCTAAACGAAAGAAATAAGTGACAATGTGTGCAAAGTTTCAATTTTTTGTTTTCACTCAAGCAACGAAAGTTCTTCTGTATTACATGCATACATGTAGAAAAGAGAACACATAAGTCAAGTGCATTCTACCAATAGTACTAACAATAAGAGAAATCACGCATAGTGAGAAGAATTCGTTTCTTGTCGACTCAAGTGTGATATGAAAATACATAATTTTTAATCAACAAGTTTGTATATTATATATTTTTTCTCTTCTATGTATACAAATAGAAATAGCAAAAATATACCAATATTCATGTAAGTGTAATAATATTATATTTTATACTAATATATATATACTAAACTAATAATATCTGAATAGAGTCTGAAAGTAATCTCAATTTATCACTAATTGGTATAATTATACTAAGTATATCACGTTTGTTGTTTTTTGCGCAACCGGAAGTTGTTTGGAAAATCATACGCTCCATGAGAAAACTCATTGGCGATCTGTAACACAAAATGGTCGGAAAGACGCAAGTGTCTCTTGACGGAGATAGCAAAAATTGCAAACGGCGCAAATGCAATATGGGAAATTTGATCTGCGATGCTTTAATTGATTATGTAAGATTTTCTCAATCGGCGAAACGTATATATTAAACGTATATATTAAACGTATATATCTCACAGTGAGAAAACAGTTTCTTAGTATGTTTTGTCAGTATTGCAATACATATTTGTATTCTTAGAAGAAAATGATGGTGTATTGATACGTGTGTATTATTTGCTTGTAGCACGTCATGAAATTTTTGAGCGAGAATGAGTAAACAGATGGTGCCATCGCGGTACATTACAGCGGCAGATTGTTCATTACAAAAGCGAGAAACACGATAAGGTATAAGTACTATACATATATAAATTAAAAGTTTACGTCTCCAAGCACAATCTTGTCATAATCATATCGCTTACAGGTGATCCGAGGTGATATCATAAGCGTTTTGTTTTTCGCAAATGTTGTCGGTAAGACTTCTATGACAGGAAAGCAGGTTACCTCGATGTTAGAATAAAGTGTTCATATTCTTAACAACACAATTTTCACAGGAAATTTGTTTGGCGTTTACTTGCAATACTCGGGATTTCAAGTAAATTTGTAAACAGTAAATCGAATAAATTTGTATTCAGTTAAACAAAAACTTAAGCATCTTGATATTCTCCAAGAATAATCATATGACAAGTAATACTTAACAAGGTGCGTAATGTTTTGTTTAAGTTAAGACAAATTTATTTGATGTGTAGAACGATTTGTTATGTGTAATAATTATTATATAATTAGTATAATAATAAGTTTTTGACATGATTTTTCAACTCCACCGCTGCTTACGTGAAACTAATATTTTTAATTACTACATCTTACCTTTGCATGGTTTTTATACCGTTTTATTAAAAACGAACTTTGTTTTGCAGGTGACCTATAACATAAGTCAATCACCAACCTCGAGAGTAGTTTCCGTTCTAGTGTGATGCGCCGTTTGTCGAGTACCGACATACAGCGATCTTCAAAAGAATACAACCTACACTGTTTTTTGAAACGATTTGTTTACAAAAGGAAAAGAGGGTTTTCACATGTTGGAGAACCGTAAGACATCGTTTTTTGTTATATTCCATAATATCAAATATTTATGTTTTGCGGTATAAATATTATTTTCTAATACGAGTGTCTTATGTTATTGCATGTTATTATCTTTCGACCAATAGTTATCATCACATCAAATTTAAACAGATGTCACAACAGCAAATGCATTAGAACATTATTTCAAACGGCATAGGTAGGTGTATCCAAGTGTAAAGTGATGCATTTCGTACATAGACACAGAAAAAAAAACATCTCCGAGAAAAGTTTTAACTCTCCTAATTTAAAGACAACTTATCGGCGGCTGTTGTAATAATTCTTTTTCTAAGTATCGATTGGTTAGTGAAATTAGAATAGAAACATATTATTAGCTTATAATTGAATCACAAGTAATAAAGACTATATACTATTTTAAGTAATTTGACTATCATTATTACTTGATTGCAGTTAATATTTTTTTTTATGTAAGTAAAAACAGATAAATGATAATGTAATTCTACTTTAATGTGATAGAATTTGATATGTTTGGTTTATATACGATATATGATGCTTGTTTGCATCACATATAGATAAGACACTTAAGTTCTATAAGAAAATAAATTGACATGTACAGTTTAATTTGCCATTTTATGTTTCTTTGCGCTTTTAAAACTGCAATAGAGAGAATAGATGCAATTTATACCGCTGCAGCAGACAGAGAAGATCTGCCTATCTCGTGTAAAGTTTTTCACTTTCATCGGGAAAATAAAAGAATCGTCACGTTCTTACGTGTTTTGTCGAACATATAAAGCGTTACATGCAATTATGTAGACATATGGAGTTTTGTTTTTGTGTGGATATATCAATCGCAATGTATGTTTCTAATCTTTTATACGTCAACCAAATGCACTGCTATCGCATCGCAATGTGCAAAACCTACGGTAGAAATTTATTTTTTGTGAATAATAATTCAAAAAGCAACGAACGCCTTATTTTTTAGACAATAATCTTTAATCACTTTTGAAAATGTTTCGTTTATTTTTGTTTCTATACATTTGGTGTATTCATGCATAAGAACAATAAAACCTAAACCGTCTACAGGACACATACTTATACGTAATACGATATTATTCTCTGAATAATTTATTGAAATGTATATTTGGGTTATTCGTAAAAGAATGTAATGTTTGGTTTTGACTTCTAAGTGTAAAGAAAACCGTAAATTTTCTTTCAACGAATAGTTACATATAACGTTTTTCATATAAATATTCATTTATGTTTCGTATGAGATATAGATATCATACTGACATCTGTAAAAGTACAAATAGTATTTTTACCAAAGTACATAAAGAAATCTACCGTTTCGTAATTTTTGTTTTCTTATTTTTTGAGAGATTGTAAATTATTTAAACAATATACACTTACATTTAATCTGAACTTATACTAAACGTGTCTAAAATTTAACGGTTAGAAAGATACAATTCTTTTCTCTTCAAGAATATCGTAATTATACCGAAATTGCTAATTTTTTTGCAGAAGTCAGTGTGTATATCTAGAAATATAACGATTGTAAATATTCTAAAATGTTTGTTATACAAAAAAAATATCGCGTTAACAATTTATAAGCAAGTTCCATTTACGTCTCTTCAGTTTAGAACCAAAGGGCACATTTCTTTTCCGGATTCATTGGAGTTCCCACAGAGCAATTATAACTCTGGGAGAATTCATGAGAATTTGAAAGGCTGCCGCGAATCCTAATTTCCATCGCAGAATGGACGTCAGAAGTGATATTTTGTGTCACTTCTGGCAGAGCACTTTCACAAAAAAACTAAAAAGAAGAAATGATATTATAATATCTTCCATAGCCCACGTATTTTTACCATACATCTCAATGTACATTCTTTAATAGATATTTACTTGAGCATACGTCAAGAAGAAAATCTGATCTTCGCTGTAATCTTCCAGTCCTTGCAGCCGCCATTCTGTTTCATTCAATCTTGCTTTTCTGTTCTTGTACGCGTAATATGCAGCAACAATTCCAGCAGCATCCGCCGTGTTCTCTTTGAGCGTTTGTGTCCCGTTCACCTAAAAACAACCAATTAAATATATATATTACTTAAAACACTATGGAACAATTATAGATAAAGTTAAACGTCGAGAAACAAAATTCTTCTAAATAACTCAAAAATAAATTAAAAGTTTGGCAGCATTTGTATGCTTTTTTTTAACTTTACTCACTTGAATATTCTCACTTTCCAATCCTGGAATCAGATACTTGTTATAGTGGTCAATGAAACATTGCGTTATATTTTCATACTCATCGATAGACTTTTGTGTCCATGTTTGCATGATGTTTCCATTTTTGTCGAAGTTACGACCTGTACTCAACATTAGTGTAATAAGATTCTTTTTCTCGACACAATACCAGGAAAAATTACTTACCGTCGTCATCAAAGGCGTGATTAATTTCATGTCCAATGACACATCCTAGCTTTCCGTAATTTATTAATCTATTACGTAAATGAGATTAAAAGTTTTTGAGAATAGGTTTTTTGTAACGTTTGTTTGCAAAAAATGATACACATAATACTCACGCAATGCGATTTTGGTCATATGCAGGACTTTGTAAGAAAGCAGCAGTGAGAACTACGTAAAAAGAAAAAAACAAAATAAACGGGAAGGTAATAATAAACATAACCATAAATCTATTTTAGTGTACATTATTAATCAGAGTTTTTACCGAGTCTATTGGATACCATAATGTAGGCGGCTCGCGGTTGTGTCGGTTGGTTTAACCATCTATTAAACAAAAATATAAATATTATAAAAGTCTTAAGTTATGTATACAAATTTACTTATATATATAGCATGTGTACTTCGCAGTACATAACAACAAACACGATTGCATAAAGTTTATACTTTGTCTTGTCTACGGGTGTCCTTAACGAGTTTATCATTTTCTTCGTTTCAAAATTCCATATATTTATAATGTTGTCGAGATATTCCGTACTGATATTCAACTAAAATACATAAAATCACTGCTTTTATAAAAGCACGATAAAATACATAAGTAAATAAACAAATAAATAAATATATAATAGTACGGATGTAAACTATTATTGAGCATCTCTTACTTTGCAAAAAAGAAAAACCATATTATAGTAAACAGGGTTTATTTCTGTGAAATATTTTTTGCTAGAAGATGCACTTACGTCTTCGTAATATCTGTCAATAGCTTCGTCGCTGTACCAATCAGGCCAAAAAAATTCGTGTTTCATATACGTAAGTTTCTCGACAGCCGCTTCTTTTGTAGGCTCATCCATCCATGTGGCGTTTCTTATTTGTTGATGAAGGACGCTTGTAATATCTGTATCTATTTCTGTGATCTACAAGAATTTTGGTTTTGAGTATAAAGTAAGTATATTTTACGTGTATGTATTGTATTTGCTTTTATTGTATGTATATATTAATTTCAGTTTATTGTACGTATCTATTTAAAATGTAACAAACTTACGTCTTGTATGGTATCAAGCGATATGTATTTCTTGACATATTCATGCGAAATAGCATGATCTAAGTTGAGCGAGTTAATGCATGGCATCCAGTTTGTATCATCTTCTTCTAGCTGGGTATTGTCTGCACCTATTATGACGCGAGCAAAGCCACTAAATTTCTGTGGTTTGATGTAATCAGTTAACTTTCTGATTAAACTCCATATCATGAAATTAACTGTAATTAGAGTTCAACATCGTTGAGTTTATAACATACTTTTCTTAGTATTTTACGCTGTATCACTATGTTTTGAACTACACTATTAAAGAAATTTTACCAATAGTACGTGACGGTGTACGTTCTAACAACGGTACTAAATTGATAAGATATTCATACGCTGCAACAAAAAGTTTTTCAGATGGATCTATCGCGATTTTTTTTGATGCAAATAAATCCTGAATGGCTGAGCGCCAGTCAATCTGTAATGAAAAAATTATTCATGAATAAAAAATATGTACTGAAAAATATAAGAAATATAGTATTTTATCGCACCTTCTCTATTATTCCGGGATTTTGCTTGTCGTACTTTTCTTGCAATTGTTGGATTGTTAGCGCAATAAATGTATTAGTTATCCTGTCTACAGTGCTCGTCAACTGTAAGCAGTATAGTACAAGAAAACTAGTCATTTGATGCAATCGGCTCTTGAATAATGTGATCAAAGAACTTACAGTATAAAACAAATATATATATATATATTCATATATATGGTATAATATACACACACGCACATACATACACACATATATATATATATATATATATATATGTATATAGTGACATAAAACACGAAGTTATTTCATGATGTAAAATGTTATTTAAAATATTATGAATTTAATACATAACAATAAGTAAATGTATTGTTTACTATTAATATCGTGATTGTTCATACTAACGTTAGCTAGTTCCGCTTCAAAATGTACGATGTCAAGTGCATCTTGATTAAGTTTAATCATGTTACTTGTTCCGCCATTTTCTGTTATAAGATTTTGCGCAACGGTTACGATGGTAGATTTATACTTTTCTTTCCGCCATTTAGTATTGTTTATGGATATCATTTCGTCTCGAGAAAAAGGAAGAGCAGGTCCAAAAATCTAAAATCATATGTACTTATCATTTTGAAAATTGTTTCTGAACGGTGTTATCTTTAATATGTATGCATCGTTATTTGCAAACAAATAATTGTGTTTGTTCTTTTTAGTACTTTTTTGGTCAAATAAAATAAATACAATGTAGTGTAATATCTATCATATATGTTAATGTATTTTATAAAAATGAAATGTACTTACATAGATAGCGTTACTGTTGGGCAGTTTTAAATCTTGAGATACTTCTATATCATACAGGCCGACGCCTAATAATTTATTGTTATGCAAATTGGTAGTAACATTTTGCCAAGTCAAATTTCTTTCATTCCATTCGTTACGGGACATAACTATTGGCCATCCGCCGTAGCGATTTACAATGGCGTTCAAGTTACTCATACCAAATGCTTTACTAGTTTCTAACATCCAAAAAGTAATAATCGTTTTTTATTATTTTATACGTTGTAATTATTATATTGAGTAGTTAAATTGAAAGCATACGTCGTAATAATTATATTTTTAGTATTGTAGTGTGACGTACCTTTATCCATGCACTGCGCGAATACACGCTTCGCTTTTATGAAAGACATAGTATCGCTCGGTTTAGACGATGCGTTTAAAATTTCTGTAGACAACGAAAATTCGACAGAATGTCACATATACACACAGTCGTGTAATGTATCACATATTGCACAATCCGTATTTCTTAAATTTTTAGTTTTTTTACAGTTAATCATATTTACATAAGAAATAACCAATATTAAGATAACTAGATTCATATAAAATGTAAGAATACTATCAGACTGCGCACATTGCATTTTATACTGTTTGCAGTTATACAACGTTTTTAAAATTTGGAAAACTTCATGACTGTTGGTTTCAGTATACTTGATTATTTCAAGAACTTGACGCGCATACAAAAATCCGTTTGTAGATGTCTCTAATGAGACAGACCAGTTTTGAAATTTGAAGTATTTCAGTTTGCTGCGCACAACGTACACAACACGCAGCAATAGAATATTTATGTTTACAGTTTCATGTGCTATTGAGAGAGTTTATAACTTTCCTGTGTTTCTTTAGAATATTATGGAATGTATATTTTCTCTTGATGTTGCGTGATAGTACTCAAATAACGTTTATATACTATGTTCTAATAATATAATAACAGACGTAGCTTTTGTAAATTACATTTTTTTGTTATTTAGTAATTGTAAATAATTTTGACCAACAATCTTGAATAAATAAAACAATATTGCTGTCAAGTTTCTATCAATTATAAATAAATATATCCAACCCATTTAAACCGATTTAATAGTACTTAGACATAAGTTTATACTTTTGTTGTATATACTTTTGTTTGTGAACATACACAAATGTAGAACATCAAAAAATTGAAACCTTTACTAAAACTTTACCTCGAAGCTGATTTTCTGATTTTTCTATGAGCACTGTGAGAAAGTTAATTACTGCAAATGATGTATATGAGTGGTTACTTTGTAACCATCCGCCACAAGCAAATTTGTAAAAATTGTCACACGGATCGACCGAACGATCAAAAGTAGATATAATTTCTGAAGCTATAGAAATAAACATTACTTTAAATGGTATACAATTAAAACCAAAATGTTATAGATGTAACTGTAATATATAGTTTCTACACGTGCCTGCGTTTTTACATTTATTGGTGGCGCATAACATATATTGCCTGTTCATTGTCGAATCGAAACGTGCGCGTATGCTACTGGTATCAGAAAAATCGTACGTATCGTGCGCATATGTTACAGCTGTCAAAAAAACTCTGCAAAAATGTGTCAAATACGGAAAGAGAAATATATAATTAAAATTTGTAGACATAAATGATAAACGAATAAAACTTATTACAGTAAATATAATGTTAACATTACAAATATTGTTTCTTACATAAAGAAATGATATGTCCCCATAGTGTGATAAATATGTAACACAAAATACAAAGTTGTATTGGCACCTTTTGTTATCGACTGTGTTTGCGATTTCAAAAACGGTCACCAATGAAGTGCCGTCATACAAAAAAGAAAACACTTGAGTTAAATTTTTTTCTAATCGGGAATGTTCAGTATAAAGTATAAAATTAAATATAGAAAGTAGAAATAAAACATATCGTATACCATATATTTGCGCCTCAACAGTTTAATTATAATTCATGGTTATATGCCAAGTGAAGCGTCGTAACGTGTTCAAATGTCGTTCATTACAGACACTTTTGATACGCATATATCTACATAAAGTGTTTTAACGTGAATTTGTAGTTAATAAATACTTTTACTATATTTCAAAATAGTTATACGTAAAATATGTTTGAGACGGAATCATTTAAAAATGTATACGTTAAATGTAAAAGTTTGAGAGTGGTACTATAGTTCTAACTACTTGAAAATTTTTAGCACAGTACCTACCTACGATCGTAACGATGCGCTGAAACTGACTGATTCTGTTTAAAGTTGCGAACAATGCAAAGGGATACGTCTCTTTATGTTTATGTCACAAACACGTGGCATACTCGTGTTTGCCGTGTGAACGAACCACAAGTATACGAACAGTTACATTTGAAATTCGTAGTTTTTCTTTATATAACTCCTAAATTGCAATACGCAACGAGTTACTTACATTACGAGTAAATACGTAAGGTTATTTTTATAAGAAATCAAATCGATTATATATCTTTTTGTCTTAAGTATAAATTTAGGTTTTCATGAATGCATTACAAACGTTGGTTCAGAGCAACATGAAAACTTAAATGCTTACGCACATTGTCTGCACTGGTTGACCGCGTTCAGCAGTAGGTGATTTGTAACAATCGAACGTGATTGGCTCGTTTTCTTGAACAAACAAATCAACGTTGAGTAATGACAAGATAACAACTCGGCCTCTGTTCTGCTAAACGAGGGAAATAAGTGACAATGTGTGTGCGAAGTTTCTATTTTCTAGTTTTCACTCAAGTAACAAAAGTTCTTCTGTATCACATGCATACATGTAGAAAAGAAAACACATAAGTCAAGTGCAATTTACGATTAGTACTAACAATAAGAGAAATCACGCATAGTGAGAGGAATTCGATTCTTGTCGACTCCAGTGTGATGAAGATACATACTTTTTAATCAACAATTGTGTACATTATATATTTTTTCTCTTCTATGTATACAAATGGAAATATTAAGAATATACCAATATTCATATAATTGTAATAATATTATAGTTTATATTAATATAAGCATACTAAGTATATCACGTTTGTTATTTTTTGCGCAAACGGAAGATGTTCGGAAAATAATACGCTCCATGAGAAAACTCATTGGCGATCTGAAACACAAAATGGGTAAAAAGACGCGAATGTTTCTTGACGGAGAGAGCAAGAATTGCAAACGGCGCAACTGCAATATGGGAAATTTGATCTGTGATGCTCTAATTGATTATGTAAGATTTTCTCAGTCGACGAAATGTATATATAACTCACTGTGAGAAAACAGTTTCTTATTATGTTTTGTCAGTATTGCAATACATATTTGTATTCTTAGAAAAAAATGATGGTGTATTGATACTGTGTGTGTTGTTTGCTTGTAGCACGTCATAAAAAATTTGAGCGAAAATGAGTGGACAGATGTTGCAATTACGGTACAGTACAGCGGCAGATTGTCCATTACAAAAGCGAAAATCATGATAAGGTATAAGTACTATACATATATAGATTAAAAGTTCAAGTCTCCAAGCACAATCTTGTCATAATCATATCGCTTACAGGTGATTCGAGGTGATATCATAAGCGTATTGTTTTTCGCAAATGTCGTCCTTAAGACCTCTATGACAGGAAAGCAGGTCCTCTCGATGTTAGAATAAAGTATTCATAATCTCAACAATACAATTTCCACAGGAAATTTGTTTGGCGCTTACTTGCAATACTCGGGACTTCAAGTAAATTTGTAAACAATAGATCGAATAACTTTGTATTCAGGTAAACAAAAACTTAGGCACCTTGTTTTTTCTCCAAGAATAATCATATAATAATTAATAAGTAACAGGGTGCGTAATGTTTTTTTTGAATACAAAAAATAAGTGAATACAAATTTATTCGATGTATACAACAATTTGTTATGTGTAATAATTATTATATAATTAGTATAATAATAAGTTTTTCACATGATTTTTCAACTTTGCCGCTGCTTACTCGAAACTAATATTTTTAATTACTACATCTTACCTTTGCATGGGTTTTATACCGTTTTATTGAAAACGAACTTTGTTTTGGAGGTGACTTATAACATAAGTCAATCACCAAACTCGAGAGTAGTTTCCGTTCTAGTTCGATGCGCCGTTTGTCGAGTACCGACATACAGCGATCTTCAAAAAAATGCAACTTTCACTAATTTCTGAAACAATTTCCTTACAAAAGGAGAAGAGGGTTTTTACATGTTGGAGAACCTCAAGACAACGGTTTTTGATATATTCCATACTATCAAATATTTATGTTTCGCGGTATATATATTATTTTCTAATACGAGTGTCTTATGTTATTGCATTTTATTATTTTTTGACCAATAGTTAGTATCACATCAAATTTAAACAGGTGTCACAACAGCAGATGCATTGGAACATTATTTCAAACGGCATAGGTAGGTGTATCCAAGTGTAAAGTGATGCATTTCGTACATAGACACAGAAAGAAAAACATCTCCGAGAAAAGTTTTAGCTTTCCTAATTTAAAGACAACTTATCAGCGGTTGTTGTAATAATTTTTTTTCCCATTATCGTTTGGTTAGTGAGAATAGAATAGAAACATTTTATCAGCTTAATAATTGAACCACAGTAACTTATAATTGAATCACAAGTAATAAAGACTATATACTATTTTAAGTAATTTGACTACCATTATTACTTAATTGCAGGTAATATTTTTTTTTATGTATGGAAAAACAGATAAATGATAATGTAATTCTACTTTATGTAATAGAATTTGATATGTTTTGTTCTATATAGGATGCTTGTTTGCATCTTATATAGAGGAGACATTTAAGTTCTATAAGAAGATAAGTTGACATGTACAGTTTAATTTGCCATTTTATGTTTTTTTGCGTTTTCAAAACTCTGCAATAGAGAGAATAGATGCAATTTATACCGCGCACAAATGCGTATTGAACAAGTTGCAAATAACGTGCGTGTCTAAGAATAACCAAAACTAAGCGTTGCTTGTTCAAAACCATAAAATAAAATATTAAATTTACAAGGACATTTTAAGGCTTTACGAAAATTTCACCGAAATATATATATAGAGTTTTACGAGCCGATTGCAGGATGTTTGTGCGGAAATATGCATGTATCTTTATATATATACAGGGTGTCCCAGAATTGGCGTACAATCTCTCGTAGGCAGGTAGAAGAAGTAAAACTGAGTCGAAAAGTCCTGAACTATTTTTTTCTATCATTTATAATAAAGGAGTACTTATTGAGTAAAGCAGGCCAATCAGCGCAGATCTTTAGCCAAACGCACGTCAGTGAGCCGCGCGCCTGGTGTGTGTATATTAAACCATTTTCTGGATAAACCATTTTTTTCATAAATGTTTCCTAAACAGTGAAAATACATATTTTGAAACTCAGAATTCTATACACACGTACGTATACTACAACCTAAGTAAGGTCGTTTCCCTCACTACAGACGTTTACATCATAATATGTGTTTATTATTTCACGGAAACGACTGACTTGTAGTCATAGACCACCTTTCGAACAAGCAAGATTGCAGATATTTGTTGGCAATACGTTTTTCAACTTATATGGCGATAACACGTATAAAGTGGCGTTTATAATTGTAAGAGATAGAAATATTATCTTAAATATGGTAAGTTATGGAAGGCTCGTATGTGTTGAATATTTATATTTGTTGTAAACTATAATTTTTATTTCTCATCACACGCTAAAACAATTTGGAATCCGATTTTCTTCTTTATATTTAAAAAATTTATATCTACTTTAGTTTATCACTTAATGTACAAATCGTACTACTCGGTAATATACTCTATATACAAATATTACATAAATATTACTACGATCTAAAAATATCGTTTTTACTTTGCCGTAACTTACAATGTGTGACATACTATATAATTGAAACGCGCTTGTAAAATGTAGGCAAATTTAATCTTCAATCGTCTTTCTACAAGTCAAAGTGAGAAAAACAGCGCAATCATGACAACTTACGTGAATGTATGTGTGTGCGTATGTGATAAACATAAAGACGTATCAACTTAGTGATAAACATATCTTTTAACGGTCATACACAATTGTTTTTGACGAGTATATTTAAAAACAAGTAATATTTATTGTGTATACATCGGAATCATGTGTTGTTGTTTATTTGCGCGCGAAAATCACTTCTTGTTTATAACAAAATAAATTATATAGATTCACAGTACACAGATGCTTACGTTCTATGGAACTATGTGTTTAATATTTCTAACCGGAATTGCTACTTCAACTGATGAAAATTTATCTCAAGAACCGCAGTGTATACAACCGATAGAATATTTTTTAAATATTTCTGAGGAAGTACAAACTAATTCACTCAACGTCAATTCTCGTATCAAACTCAATATTTCATGTACAGAACAAACAATACGACTGTATGTCAAAGAATATTGTCATGTTACATACGATTTTAACATCACTACTAACATTCCTCGGCATAATTATTCGCATTGGTTATACGAGCCATTTTCTACGAAAGAAGGATTCATTGACATCGTTCTCAAGGACCAATATGTAGACGATTTTAAAATAAAACAACGAAAAAGAGATATACGACCTGGAATATATTGGATAACTGCGAGATATAATTGCATTTTAGAGAAAGTTGCAACGATCTTCTTATATGTAAATCAAATCAATAAAGTAAAGTAAGTAACCGCTATTGCAGCAAGTAGTTCTTTTATTTTTGTAGAGAAAATAAGATGTATAAAACTTTGTTAGGTAAGAAACAATGTACTCTTAGACAATCAACGTTTTTTCATTATTTAGATATTTGATTTTGCCACGTACTCCTGCTGAATGGATATTTCCATATTGGAAAAATCCCGCAACCGAAGCCAAATTTACTCTTCAAATAAAACATGATTACGCTCAAACAGTTCTATCACATATGCGTGGTGATCAAATAGCGCAAAATGATCAACTTTATACTTTATTCCATACTACACCTAAATTATCCACTCATTTGGTAGCAANAGCAGTCGTACCATCCGAATGTATCAATAAAGTTTGGTTAGATACACATCTTATTACTTACGGCAGATTGCAAGTGAAAAACGACATTTTATTCGCAGTGTTTCTTATAAATAATGTTATTAACCACAATATAAAAAATAACACGTCATCCTCATACGTGCAGTATGTAGTACTTCCAATAAACTCCAACAATTACGAAACTATGGTAACTACTGGACTTGTACTGTTCAGGTAAAATTAGCTTAAAACAATCATACATATNATAAAAACGACAAAATTGATGTAAGAACAATATTATTTTTAGAGACGCTAATATTGCATACAATNGAGAAGTAGATTCAATTATAAAACAAATGAAAGTAACATGTTTGGTTGTACGCAGTGTGCTACAAGAAATATTCAGTGAATGGTTAGTTACATTGAAACAATCTGATCCTTGGTTCCTTGAAGGTTTTTTGACAGTTTACGGAGTTTATTTAGTCGATCAAGTAAGTCTTGCATTTAATGGAATTTTGATGATAGATATTACACTAAGATATTATGTTATACGTATATATAGTATTAAAACATTTTAAAACTATATATATATGCATAATACTGTAACATTAATACTTAAAAAATTATATTTTTTGTATTTCTATTAAAAGACGTAACATTATACACAATTTAATTCTACATATACACATGTATATGTAAGTAGATACGTTAGCGTCAAACCCCGAAATCCCGTCTATTTTAGAATTGACTAGTCAATATCCGAAGTAACCAAGCGTTTTGAGCAAAGTCAAAAACAGTTCTTTTTTTCGGGTTTTGACTGTTGTGATTTTAGTCAATTTTAGAAGTAATTAACACGGCTGGTCAAAATTGAAAACTCTATGAAAACTTTGTNTTATCACTTCGAACTTTGACTAGTCAATCCCAGATGGGTACAAAATAAATCGGAAGATGTGTCAATCAGACTCGATCGGATAGACCAGTATTAAAACAAGACTAATTGTTTTATGTTCTTTTTGTTGGTGTTGTAAACGTGTAGGCAGAGGGGGCTGCGCCCCTTCCTGCACCCCCTCCTTAAAATCTAACCTAACCCTAACTTGTGTTACTAAAATATCAATAAAAATGAGTGAAAATTTTGCGAGGGAGAGTGGAGAAAGAAAAGTTTTGGATTAGGGTCAGGTTAGATTTTAGGGAGGGTGCAAAGGAAGCGCAGCCCCTTTGTTTACACGTTTACAACATCAATAAAGAGAACATGAAAGAATTAGTCTTGTTTTAATACTAGTCTATCCTATTGAGTCTGATTGACACATTTTCCGATTTATTTTGTGCCCATCTCGGACATCCGACATCCTGCGTTCCGTTTCATATAAGCGCGTTTATCAATAGTACATGTAATGTATAGTACAAATAAATGCGCGAAACGGTACGCAGCTCAAGGTTTGATTCTTTAGATTTCAATTTTGACCAGCCGTGTTGGTTACTTCTGAAATTGACTAAAATCACAACAGTGTCAAAACCCGAAAAAAAGAACTGTTTTTGATTTTGCCCAAAACGCTTGGTTACTTCGGATATTGACTAGTCAATTCTAAAAATGAGGGGATTTCGGGTTTTGCCGCTAACATATATGCGAAACGATATGATAGATAAAAATATATATATTGAGTAGTCATCTCAAAAACTATGTTAAAAGAGTTTAGTATCCCATTTTATATTCAATTGGTTTTTGTAATATTTTCAGAAAGTTTCTAGTGATATTACTACTAATAATTTGCATATGTGAAAACTTTTTCTATTTCTTGAAATTACTAACAATCGGATAGCTTAACACTATATATTTGTATTTAAAACTAAATAACAAAATTAAAGTAGATATATGTGTAATCATACAAACCGTGTTAATAGATTTACAATGAAACTTTACTGAAGTCGATTGCGATCCAGACACGACGAGTAGTTTTTGAATATACACAAGCATATATTGAATCTAGTGTGCCTATACAAGAAAATCTATTTTTTCAAAACGTAACACTTAGTGCCATGTGGAAAGAAAAATGTAAGAAAACTAAGAATTTAAAACTTTTAATTGCTTAAGTCAGTGCTTACGAAACTGCAGAACGATATAAAATCTCATTCTATATATTCGAAATTTATGAAGAAAAAAAATACAAAAAAATACAAAAAATGAAATTATGTAAAATAATGTTCGTGAATATTTTATCAAACTATACAAGAACATACACCTATCATTGTCTGCATGTAAAAAACATGAAAGTGGATATACATATGATATACATACTTTTGTGATAATTGTTTGATACCTTTCGATTAATTAAAATTATGTTGTAGCATTTAGTATATTCTCTATGATCAATAATTTCTTTTATAAGAAAAATGTTCTATACAACTCTATTTTTGAGGAAGCGATAAAATTGTATTCTATCACGTAAGTAATAATTATTAAAGTACTTACAAAATGTATAGTAAACTATGAGTTGCATTATACGTAACGTGAAAACAGTATCGCATATTTTTCTATAAAAGGTAAAACATACACTTAATGTATTTTGTGTTATGCTTTTTGTTGTTATTAGTAAGAATACATCACGTGATACATTTAATGAACAGTCCATTCTTGATATTCTATGGGAAAATGTACGTGTTGTGCCGGCCATACATAAAAATATTCGTTTAGAGACTATAAATATAAAAAATGTGATAACGTCNTGGATAACACAACATGGTTATCCTGTAGTACAAGTAACACGAAACAATGACGCACAGTCTCTCACAATAAAAGTTATAGATTGTATCGCAGTGAATCAAAAAGAATTGTGTGAACACAAGTGGTGGATACCTATAATTTATGTAACAATATCAAAAAATAAGTCTATTACACACCATTACTCGTACCTNGACCAAGAAAGAAAAGATATCGTTGTTTCGAATATTGAGGAAGATGATTTTATCGTGATCACAGAGCAAAATGGTAATACAATCAAGTTATTATCGTAGATTCCTATGTATTTGTTATTGTATATTCAAACTTTGTACCACCGTATTACATTTACTCTGCTCTTTATAATATAAGGTTTATTCTTTTATTCTTTTCTGTTTTTCTCGCTTTTTTTCTTTGGTTATTTCTCTTTCTCTGTCTTTGTTTCTTTGTCTTTTTCTATGTTTTTTGTATTACTTTTCTCTAAACATTTGTTTGTTGTAGGATATCGCGTTAACTATGATTATAAATTTTGGGAAAAGTTTGGTTTCCTTCTGAAAAATGGAAAGCCACAAAATTGGGATATATATGAAGTATCTGACGTCACGTTAGCCCAAATTCTCGACGATGCCTTTTATTTTTTAATGCAAAATACAAAGTACAACGAACATCCTGTTGTAGGAATGAGTAATATAGACATGTTTTTCAATCTTGCTAGCAATATACTTTACGTGGAAAATGCGTACATAACATGGTATCCAATATTTAATGCTCTTCAATACATATCAAAGATTTTTCCGTTCCCAGAAAGCGGAAAAATCAAGGTAAATATTACTACAATAAAATACTAAAGAAAAACTGTAAAAAAAATAAAAAATTGAAATTAAAATAAAGAAATAGTCAGTAAAAAATTTTTATACTATACATTTTTTACGTTATGTTTCTTTATCGTTTGTTTTTCGAAAAGTGACAACCGAAAACAACTCTATAAAATTGTATATCCATGACTTTTTAAAACAAAATAACGGAACACATTTGCATCTATATACGTATATTTATTTTTAATAGTGGAATATATACAATGTTTCACTTTATACAATAAATTATTCATAGAAAGTGTTTCTTAAACAAAACTATTTGACTACTCTTAAAGATACAGATTAATCAAAATACATATAGTAACACACTTTACACTGTTTTTTATAGAATAAAGCGATAGAAATATTCAACAAATTTCTTGAAGATACATCACATAAAAATGTTTCCGAGAATAGCATTGATACTCAATTATATCACGAAGCTTTAAAATGGACATGTATTCTTGGTAGTTCAAAGTGCAATAAACACCTTACTGATATATTAGAGTGGCATTTACAAAATCCTGCACAAAACAAGTACGTTTTTCTATTTCTTTAGTACCAACTGACGTTTGTATAACACTTTTCTCTCTACTGATATATTATACATAATATTATATATCTGACAACATGAGTCTTGATATAGTAGTATGATATTTGCAAAAATATTAAACATTCGCGAGTGACATATTTTCTAAAAAAATGTAAAATTTTTTACAAACCGTACATAGATTTGTACAGTTCAATTACACATATATTTATATATAAAGTTAAATAGACATGACCTCAAAAAGTGTCTTACTTCTACGATTATAAAAAACGTAATAGCATATGTGGCATAAGTAATGACATATCATTACGATATCATGAGAAAAGTAAACTCGTCCGAATGATAAGTGGCTAAGTAAAATTATAAATATAGTTTTGTGAATATTTACAGATTGTTGTTAAGTTGGCAGAAATGGATATATTGCCAAGGTGTGACATTAGGAATTATAAATGATTACATGTTGTTGCATACAATACGAAACATTTATTTGTCACAAGAAAAGCACAACCAATTTTTTCAGCTTTTATTTTGTCGTGGACACAATTTTAAATTAGAAGTGCGTTATGCACAAGAACATCATTTAGGAGAAGAAAGGGATTTTGTTAACCTTCTTTTTGATATTGTTGCAAGGCATGTAAAAAAGTTTTCTTCACTGGATATTATAATAAGTCAAATACAAAATAAATTCCTAAGGTAAACAAAGTTTTCTAAATAAACCTGTTAATGTTTGTATTGTCTTATTACTGTATGTACAATATGTATAATTTACACTATACATCTTGTATGTAGTTTATATCTGTATATGTATATTATGTTTATTCAATTTATATACAGTAGTTTTTTATATCTTACAAGAGTATAATGTAAATACTAAGAAAGATTTTATATTAATTATCTGTTATATGTGTTTCATTTAAAAGACCGGTTGGCCTACTTGCAGTTGTGAATTTTAGTATTAACCACATATATTCAGATGAAGATTCTGAAACGGTACGTTATGTGAACTTAACCGTTTAATACAGCTATAACTGTAAAACAATCTTTTTTTTTATTCGATTACGTAACTTAATGTATGTATGTAATGAAAGTATATTAGTAAGTTATATAAATGTAGTTTAGCATAGTAAAAAAATCACATATATAATAGTGAGTGATTTAGAAGTATTATATTCAATATTATTATTCCATGGTGATTTTAGATTACGAAGACTGTACTAGTGATGGTTACAAATTTTATCAACAGATATAATCTAGAAACGGTGAGAGGAGGTTTTATAAATAGAATATAGTTTTTAAATAAAAGTTAAAAATTATTTTACAAAATTAAGTTTCTAAAATAAAAATTGTTATATGTGTTCAATACTTGTTACGTGTTTAAATCACATTTTTTAATGGTTTACACGTACTTACATGGTTTTATTTTGTTTTCTTTTGTAGTAATTTTTGGTTTTTTGATAAAAATATATTCTTTACCATTATTAACTTATTACTTCTCCAAAAGTATACAAGATGTTATCGTATTTATAATTCAAATTTTTTTAGCCAATATTAGTTATACACGAAATCATTATGAAGAAAGTTGAGAATCGTCGTACGTTTATAAATGATATGAGAATGAACATTCGCGATGTACCTTATTATCTCCTAAATTATTAATCAAGTGACAATAAATTTTACGAAGTGTTTTGTATAGACAGTTGCTTTTTAATTTAAATAGAAAATGAAATCTATGTATTGCTTTTAAAACTAAAGTTATTTTTGTAAACCAAGATTTAATTTATTTTATGGCTCAAAAAAGTAATTATTAGTTATGTTTGAAATGTAAAAATTACAGATTTTAATACATTTAATAAGTTGCAAAATGATCATAAAAGTAAATTAAATATTTGGTAAAATGAATGCTTATAATACACTATATTTCATCTTACATAACTGCGAATAAGTATAAATTTAAGTTTAACCAATTGCTCAAAAATGAATATATACAGCACACGTTATAGAAAAACACATAATATGTAAGTATATAAAACTATGAAATATATGAAAAAGAAACATTTATCAATAATCTATATGAAACAGTCATATGTATGACAAAATATGTTACATAGATACTTACGACGCTTTTTAATGCTTGCTTTAACGCGCTACACCCATCATAACAGGTAGAACGCATTATGCACGGCTAGAAGCAACTCGATTGCCAATCAATTATGAAGCTTTTCCATAAGAGTAACGCGTTCTGTTTGTATATAAGAGCGTTTAAACGTGGCGCAACCCGAGTATTGTGAACGTTTGAAACAGAAATAACAAAATCTATATTACAACTAGTTACAAAGGATATTAATTAATACAGTTTTACAAAAATGTGTATGTAATTAATGTGAATTACATAATGTCATATCTAACGTAAAATGTAAAGTCGTCAATGTTCTAATCGTCATGTGAATCAAATATTTAAACTATAATTTTGAAAATAATTGTAATAAGAAATTACTATACTGCTTTTTAAATAAGAGTCAATGTTGAAAAACTATAATTTGTTACATTTTTAGAGCAAAAATGCTTTGTGTATATAATAGTTTGTAACCAAGAGTTTTTATAAAGAAAAAATTTTTTGTAAACGGTAAGATTTTAATAAATATAAACATAGATAAAGTGATGCAAACTTGAAGTCGGCAGTCGCGCGTGGATTACACACTAATTTCTACTTCCACCGCGAGTTACCTCTTAGCGCACAGGATCGACGAATATAATCATTTATCCGTCGAGCAAACGCACTCCCATAACGCAATCCTATAACGATGTTCAAAACCTATGTTAGAAATTTAGTTTTTGTGAAATATAATACAAATAGCAAAGAACGTAGTTTTTTAGACAATAATCTTTAATCAGTTTTGAAAATGTTCCGTTTGTTTTTGTTTCTATACATTTGTTGTATACATGCATAAGAACAATAAAAACTTAAACTTCTACAGTACACATACCTACGTATACATAATACATTATTATTCTCTGAGTGATTTATTGGAATGTATATTTGGATTATTCGTAAAAGATTGCAATGTTTGTTTTTGACTTCTAAATGTAAAAAAAACCGTAAATTTTATTTCAACAAACCTCAAGCGCAAGCAAGTTCAAATATTTGTTTTATACGGAAAACAAAATTTAATTAAAAACGAATTTAATTCATTCGTGATTCTTATAAAATTTAATTATTTTTAATTAAATGTGTGGACCATCGTGAAACGTTTTATACATGCAGAAAGAAAATTAGAGTATATGTTATCGCATATGATTTTACTTCCCAAGCATATAGTGTACATATGTAGTATACATATAACTTTTTTCAAATAAATATTCACTTATGTTTCGTATGCATAGATATCATACTGACATCTGGAAAATTCCAACTAGTTTTTTCATCATAGTCCATCAAGAAACCGTTTCGTAGATTTTGTTTTCTTATTTTTTAATAGAGAGATCGTAACTTATCTAAACACTATACACTTACTCTTAGTCTAAACTTATACTAAATGTGTCTAGAATTATGCGTTTATAATTATACATTTTTTAGCACTTCAATAAAATTGTTACTATACCGTACTTGCTAATTTTTTGCAGAAGTCAGTGTGTATATCTAGAAATATAATTGTAAATATTGTAAATATTATAAAATATTATAATTGGAAATATTCTAAAATGTTTGCTATACAAAAAAAATATCGCGTTCACAAATTTGTAAGCATGTGGCATTTACGTCTCTTCAGTTTAGAACCAAAGATCACATTTCTTCTCCGGATTCATTGGAGTTCCCACAGAGCAATTATAACTCTCGGAGAATTCACGAGAATTCGAAAGGCTGCCGCGAATCTTAATTTCGCTCGCAGGATGGACGTCAGAAGTATAATCAATACTTTGTATTGTTTCTGGCAAAGCACTTTCGCAGAATAACTAAAAGAAGAGATGATATTAATAACTTCCATATATATAGTCCATATATTTTCACCGCCTGTTCATTGACCGTAGTGTCCATACATCTCATTGTACATTCTTTAATAGATATTTACTTGAGCATACGCCAAGAAGAAGATCTGATCTTCGCTATAATCTTCCAGTCCTTGCAGCCGCCACTCTGTTTCATTCAATCTTGCTTTTCTGTTCTTGTACGCGTAATATGCAGCAACAATTCCAGCAGCATCCGCCATGTTCTCTCCGAGCGTCCGTTGCCCGTTCACCTAAAAAAAAAAACCAAGTATTTACTCAAAAAACCATGGAAATTATGCAATTATAGACTAATTAAAACATCGAGATTCTTCTAAATAACTAAAAAATAAAGTAAAATTTGGTTTACATTTGTATGCTTTTTTTTAAATTTACTCACTTGAATATTCTCACGTTCCAATCCTGGAACCAGATACTTGTTATATTGTTCAATAAAACATTGCATTATATGTTTATACTCTTCAATAGAATTTTGTGTCCACGGTTGCACGACATTCCCATGTTTGTCTATGTTATAACCTGCACTCAACGTTAGTGTAATAAGATTTTTTTTCTCGACTTAGTAACAGGAGAAATTACTTACTGTCTTTATCATAGGCGTGATTAATTTCATGTCCAATAATAGATCCTAGCTTTCCGTACTTCATTAATCTATTACGTAAATGAGGTTAAAAGGTTTTGTGTGAAAAGTTTTTTTTGTAACGTTTTTTTGCGAGAAATGATACACATAATACTCACGCAATGTGATTTTGGTCGTACACAGGACTTTGTAATAAGGTAGCAGTGAAGACTACATAAGAAAAATAACACAATAAACAGAAAAGTAATAATAAACATAAATATATAAATCTATTTTAGTATCAATTTTTATTCAGATTTTTACCGATGCTATTGAATATCATGTTGTATGCTTCCGGTAGTGTCGGTTCGATTAACCATCTATTAAACAAAAGTATAAATATTATAAAAGTCTTAATTTATGTATACAAATTTTTTTATATATACAAGGTGTCCCGCAATTGCCGTCTTATCGCTCGTAGGCAAAACAAAGTGGGTATTCTAAGACAAAAAGTTCTATATCTCTTTGGAAGATTCGCAATAATTAACGAGATATGAATTAATAAAGATCCGCTAATCAGCGTGCATTCAGCGTAAGGAGAGCGAAACAATATTACAAATATTGTTTCTTACATAAAGAAATGATATGTCCCCATAGTGTGATAAATATATAACACAAAATACAAAGTTGTATTAACGCCTTTTGTTCTTGACGTTGTTTGCGATTTCAAAAACGGTCACCAATAAAGTGCCGTCATAAAAAAAGAAAACACTTGAGGTAAAGTTTTTTCTAATCGGGAATGTTTAGTATAAAGTATAAAATTAAATAAAGAAAGTAGAAATAAAACATATCTTATACCTTATATTTGCGCCTCAACAATTTAATTATAATTTATGGTTATATGCTAAGTGAAGCGTCGTAACGTGTTCAAATGTCGTTCATTACAGACACTTTTGATACGCATATATCTATGTACATGAAGTGTTTTAACGTGAATTTGTAGTTAATAAATACTTTTACTATATGTCGAAATAGTTATACGTAAAATATGTTCACAAGACGGAATCATCTAAAAATGTATACGTTAAATGTAAAAGTTTGAGAGTGGTACTATAGTTTTAACTACTTGAAAACCTTTAGCACAATATCTACCTACGATCGTAACGGTGCGCTAAAAGTGACTGATTCTGTTTAAAGTTGCGAGTAATGCAAAGGGAAACGTTTCTTTTTGTCACAAATACGTGGCATACTCGTGTTTGCCGTGTAAACGAACCACAAGTATATGAACAGTTATATGTGAAATTTGTAGTTTTTCTTTATATAACTCCTAAAGTGCGATACGCAACATATTACTTACATTACGAGTAATTACGTATGTTTATTTACAAGAAAAAAATCATTATTATATTTTTTTGTTTTGATTATAAATTCAGGTCTTCATCAATGCACTACGAACGTTGGTTCAGGGCAACATGAAAAATTTAATGCTTGTGCAATTGTGTGCACTGGTTGGCCGCGTTCAGCAGTACAAACTGCTTTGTAACAGTCGAACGTGATTGGCTCTTTTTTTAGAACAAACAAATCAATGTTGAGTAATGACAAGATAACAACTCGGCATCTGTTCTGCTAAACGCGGGAAATAAGTGACAATGTGGGCAAAGTTTTAAGTTTTTATGTTGCACTCAAGCAACGAAAGTTTCTCTGCATCTCATGCATACATGGAAAAAAAAAAAACACATAAGTCAAGTGCATTCTACCAATAATACTAACAATAAGAGAAATCCGATTCTTGTCGATTCTAGTGTGATGGAGATACATAATTGTTAATCAACAATTACGTACATTATATATATATATATATATTATCTTCTTTTATATATTTTCTTCTTTTTTATGTATATCAATGGAAGTATTATAATTATACCCTAATAAGCACATTTTGAAAATATTGCACAAAAATGGCATCATGAATAACGGCGATTTTGAATAATTTCATTAAGATGATTCGCCATAACGCAACAGTTTTGCCGAAATAAAATTTTGTAAATAATATTTGTCAAAAATTGCGGAAGAGTCGGTATGCATTTCTTTAAGTATATACATGAATTAAGTTGATTTCTTCATATACAATTATAGTTCTACATATTTTAACCCTTAAGTGTATTTTAACCTACTAGTGTGTGATATCGCACCACGAAAATTTTCAAACTGCTGGCATTTACGCAGAAATAGTTGTTTTACTACAAATTTTTAATTGCAAAATAATGTTTTCATTAAATTTAAATAATACCACCGGATTTGTGAGACAATTTTACCCCAGAAAAGTGAAGTTATAAAGATTTCTGTTTTAATCCTCAGAATATATTTACAATTAAAATTGTCAAATCTCAATTCGCACCAGAGTACCATTAGTAGGTGCTCAAGTGAAGTGTACCATTTAAAGGTTAAACATCACATAGCTGAAATTTTTTTCTCAATTATTGGACAATTTCTTTTTGAAATTAATTTTGCAAATATGCTGCTAAGATGATTCACCATATCGTTACAGTTTTGCCGAAATAGTATTTGGAAAATAATTTTGTAAACAACTACAAATATTTTATAAAAAGTCAATGTTTTTACATCTATTTCCTAAAATATATCTGTATAATTGCAAATTACAATTTTCGTGCAAGATTTCGTCACATAATTTTGTAAATGTTTTCCTATCAGGATATCAATATTTATATTGGTATAATTATAATATTGTAATAATATTATATTTTATATTAATATAATTTATACTAATTATATTACGTTTGTTATTTTTTGCACAGGCGGAAGATGTTCGGGAAATGATACGCTCCATGAGAAAACTCATTGACGATCTGGAACACAAAATGAGTGGAAAGACGCTAGTGTTTTTCTGACGGACATAGCAAGAATTGCAGACGGCGTAAATGCAATATGGGAAATTTGATCTGTAATGCTCTAATTGATTATGTAAGATTTTCTCAGTCGGCGAAATGTATATATGTCTCACTTTGAGAAAACATTTTCTTATTATGGTTTGTCAGTAGTGCAATACATATTTGTATTCTTAAACGGAAATGATGATGTACTGATACCGTGTGTATTTTTTGCTTGTAGCACGTCGTGGAAAATTTGAGCGAGAACGGGTTGACAGATGTTGCCATTGCGGTACAGAACAGCGACAGCTTCAGATTGCCCATTACAAGAGCGAGAAACACGATGAGGAATAAGTAATATACAGGGTGTCTTAGAATCGCCGTACAATCTCTCGTAAGCACGTAGAAGTAAAACTGAGTCAAAAAATTCTGAACCAGTTTTTTCTATTACTTATAATAAAGGAGTAATTGTTGAGTAAATCAGGTCAATCACAGCGCCGACCTTTAGTCAGGCGCACGTCAGTAAGCCGCACGAAGCGCTCACACACACCAGGCTCACTGACGTGCGCCTGGCTACAGGTCGGCGCTGATTGGCCTGATTTACTCAATAATTCCTTCTTTATTATAAATAAATTTGTATTCACTTAAACAAAACTTTACGCATCCATTATTTATAAATAATAGAAAAAAATGGTCCAGGACTTTTTGACTCAGTTGTACTCCTTCTACCTGCCTACGAGAGATTGTACGGCAATTTTGGGTATGCCGTATGTGACTTGAAAGTTCACTTCTTCAAGTAAATTTTGTCATAATCATATCGCTTACAGGTGATACGAGGTGATATCATAAGCGTTTTGTATTTCGGAAATATCGTCGGTAAGACCTCTATGACAGGAAAGCAGGTTCTGTCGATGTTAGAATGAAGTGTACATAATCTCAACAACACAATTTCCACCGGAAATTTGTTTGGCGCTTACTTGCAATACTCGGGACTTCAAGTAAATTTGCAAACAATCGAATAAATTTGTATTCAGTTAAACAAAAAATTAGGCACCTTGTTTCTTCTCCAAGAATAATCACATGACAATTAATAATTAACAGGGTGCGTAATGTTTTGTTTAAGTAAATACAAATTTATTCAATGTATACAACGATTTGTTATGTGTAATAATTATTATATAATTAGTACAAGAATAAGTATTTATAATTTTTTACATGATTTTTCAACTCCGCCGTTGCTTACTCGAAACTGATATTTTTAACTGCTTCATCTTAACTTTGCATGTTTTTTATATCGTTTTATTAAAACCGAACTTTTATTGCAGGCGTATAACATAAGTCAACCACCAAGCTTGAGAGTAGTTTCCCTTCAAGTTCGATGCGCCGCTTATTAGTACCGACATACAGCAAGAGAGCTTCAAAAGAATGCCACCTACACTGTTCTCTTAAACGATTTTCTTGCAAAAGAAGATGGATTTCACATGTTGGAGAATCTCAAGACAACGTCTTTCAATATGTTTCCACAATATCAAATATTTATTTTTTGCGGTATTTTTTAATACGATTGTTATCGTATTAAAATTATTTTATCGTATTTTATTATCTTTCGACCAATATTTATCATGACATCAAATTTAATCAGATGTCACAACAGCAAATGCATTGGAACATTATTTCAAACGGCATAGTGCGGTGTATCCAGGTGTAGAGTGATGCATTTTGTACGTAGACACAGAAAAAAAACATCTCCGAGAAAAGTTTTAACTCCTGATTTAAGGACAACTTATCAGCTGGCTGTTGTAATAACTTTTTTTCCCATTATCGTTTGGTTGGTGAGAATGAAATATTACCAGCTTATATATAACTTACAATTGAATCACAAGTCTTGTAATACAAACTATATACTATTTTAAATAATTTGACTACCATTATTAGTTAATTGCAGCAGTTAATAGTTTTTTTATATATTTTTTTTATTTGTAAATCATTATAAATACAAATAAAATATTACAAATAAAATAAAGGAAAATTACAGAAAATGACACATAAAAAAGTTTACCGTTATAGAGATTAAATAGTATTATATAATTGTCCTTAGACGTTTGAATATTTTAAATACAAATACAATATTTTAAAACCACAGTACATTGTTAAAAAATTACACTTAGTAAATATAACATTTTTAGATGTGTAAAACATATGTGTGTGTGTGTGCGTGTGTGTGTGTTGGTGAATGAGTGAGTGTAGATATATTATATATATTTTCTCAAAAAATACTTTTTCACGGAACTTTTTTATATATATTAAACAGAAAAATATAAATCTCTTCCAAAGAATCTCCATAAGATAGCTTCTTACGTTAAAATCACACATTGTAGAAACAACTACTACGAAAAAAAAACTTCTTAATCTTTTCTTATTTATTGCATCTCACTCGATAGAATGCTTTATACTTTGCCGAACGAAAAATATAATAAAACATTTCTCCCCTGCTTTTCGCTTTCCCTCACTTTTGGTATTTCAAATCTATTTCCAATCAAGTTGTACACTCGCGTTAACGTTGTAATGACGCTGACCATCTCCGAACAAGGCATCGGCGCACATTCGTGTAGTACTTGCACCATCATTAGTAAATCATCGATGACATAAGGCTTGTCTTGTATTTCA
>NW_018021187.1:44087-64622 GCF_002006095.1 Pseudomyrmex gracilis
TCAGTGCATTTAAACATGTCATATTATTGAGACCACCAGTAATAAAGATTCTATTGCCATCTTCCCGTAGTTTCTCTGATATTTTGGCATCTTTTGGCAATCCAAAGTGGCGTTCAAAAAATTTTAATGCATTAGGAAAAATATTTTTATGATCATGCACAACATTGAGAGCAAATATTACACGTTCCTGATCAGTCTTGAGTTTACTAAACTTCTTTTCGTTTGTACGTGTATATATATGTTTTTTTAGCATATCTCTTAGTTGATCCATTTTTGTTTTGTTACAAATACAATCGTAATGTTCTTACAATAATATCTAAAAGCAAAGTAAGACTTTACAATAATACGCAATATTTGTCCGTGTTATATAGTTTCATCTGTTTTTAATGTCATAAATCGCAGTTGTGGCCGAAAAATAGCCGGACAGATTCAATTTGTTGAGATCCATAGTTAAATCAATAAATATGAGTAATTTTGTTTTTGTTACATCTATTTTAAAAATAAATAAATCTTGCAACATCCTAAAGCTTATCTAACGAACTTACTAAATAAGACAAAAATTTGTTTTGTTTTTGTTTTTAATTTCAGAACATGTAAATCATAAACTTTTACAGTCAGGCAAGCTACTTTGTTTGCACATGTACTTATGCATATATATAGGTGATACGAAATTTATCTAAAATTATACATACAGTTCTATGCGATTTGTCTCTTCTCAGAGGATAATCTTAGTAGTAGCAATAGTCTCTGTCAAGCTTTTGCGTAGTCTCTTGTTGCTGCTTGTTGCAGAATGTGGCAGAATAACGTACGATAACGAATGAAAGCTCTTTTCAAACTAACTTCAAAGCCCGCTTGCGCGGCCGGCTTGGTGGAACAGAGACGGAACATAAAACACAATATGTTTGCACCCTTCCACGAGCCGACAGCCGAGCGTGACGTCACTCACACGCTCGCGTTTCTCACTTGCCGACGATCAGGAGTACGTTCCAAAATCTTACTTTGGTTACTAAAATGCTATATTTTACGTCACGTTTACTTTAGTTTTTGGTTACCAAGGTAAGATGTTGGAACATACCTCAGGCTAACCGAGAACTAGGGCTGCGTTCCGAGTTATGCATTGCGCGCATTTATCTTTAGTACACGTTACGTATAGTATAGATACACGCATATGAATAACTCGGAACGCTTTAGTTACACTCGAATACACATAAAGCGGGAAATTTAGTTCAAATTTAATATCACAGAGAACTTTTTAAAGCACGAACAATTCGTATTTTAGGTACTTAGAGATTTTGAATTTTTAAAGTAGATATATATTAATCTCTCGGGTCAATCAAATTTAACGATACAGTCGATAACTAAAAAATTAAACATTCAGTTTGTACATATTAGAATAATTGTATATTTCACTGTTCGATCATATGATTCGTTAAAATAAGATTTTACATACACGTACATAAGATATTGAAGTTTTGCGATATTTTTTAAAACAAGCATTTTATACGTGTTTTATTATCTTTCGATCAACATTTATCATGATGTCAAATTTAAATAGGTGTCACAACAGCGGATGCATTAGAACATTTTTTCCTATGGCACGGCATGGCATAGTTCGGTGTATTCAGGTATAAAGTGGCGGATTGTATATACAGATACAGAAAAAAAACGTCTCCAAGGAAAGTTTTAACTCTCGTAATTTAGAGATAACTTATCAGCTGTTTTAATGACTCTCTCCCATTATCGTTTGGTTAGTGCCCACATAGCATTGTTAGTAGCACAAACGTTTCTGCAACAGTTTTTTCGAAACTTAGCAACGTTTCGTTAAAAGTCTGAAACGTCGTAGTAACATAGCGGAAACGTCGAAATGTCCGCTTTTTAAGTTGCGGTCCGATTTCGTAGAAACGAATAAGAAACGTTGTCCGATAAGTTGCAAAGTTTTTAATGTTTATATTTTTATAAACATTGTAACTTTGCAACTTATCGGACAACGTTTCTTATACGTTTCTACGAAATCGGACCGCAACTTAAAAAGAGAACATTTCGACGTTTCCGCTACGTTACTACGATGTTTTAGAGACTTTTAACGAAACGTTGCTAAGTTTTAAAAAACCCGTTGCAGAAATGTTTGTGCTACTAACGATGCTATGTGGATGAGAATAAGTAAATATTATTAACTTACGTACAATTGACAATTGAATCACAAATCTTGTAATAAAGACTATATACTATTTTAAGTAATTTGACTACCATTATTACTTAATTGCACTTACTATTTTTTAAATATTTTCTTTTATTTGTATATCATTATAAATACAAATAAAATGACGAAAAATTAGAGAAAGTGATAAATAAAAAAGTTTACCGTTATAGCGATTAAATAGTATTATATATTGTTGTTTGAATATTTTACATACAAATACAATATTTTAAAAACACAGTACATTGTTAAAACACTTAGTAAATGTTACATTTTTTGATGCATAAACATGCTTGTGTTTGTGTTTGTGTGTGTGTGTGTGTGTGCACGCGCGCGCGTGGGGTGGGTGGATGTAGGTGTGAGTAGTATATATATTTCCTCAAAAAATAATTTTCACAAAAATTGTATATATATATATATCTACATATATTTACAGAATTATAAATCTCTTTCAAGGAATCTTTATAAGATAGCTTTTTACGTTAAAATCACACATTGTAGAAACAAATATTACAAAACCAAAACTTCTTAAACTTATTTTATTTGTTGTATCTCACTTGATAGAATGCATTATACTTCGTCAGTCGAAAAATATAATAAAACATTTCTCCTTTAGTTTTGGTTTTCCCACACTTTTGGCATTTCAAATCTATTTCCAATCAAGTTGTACACTCGCGTTAACGTTCTAATGACGNTGACCATCTCCGAACAAGGCATCGGCGCACATTCGTGTAGTACTTGCACCATCATTAGTAAATCATCGATGACATAAGGCTTGTCTTGTATTTCATCTTCTAATGCCATTATGTCATATGTAATTAGCTTGCGTAACGCCTTTTGTATCTTGATCTTGTCCGCCAATTGTTTTACTAAAATCTGTGCCAAAAATGAAACGTTAAAGAATCGTTAACATGAAACAATCAATTAGTTCTAACAATCATATTAAGCACATTCGATGCTGTAATTTACATTGTATGACTGTAGCTCGTGATATAAAGGCCAGTTTTCCTGGCACGGTATGCAATCACAGGTGAAATAATACCGTTTGAGTAGCTCTTTTTGTCTGGCTTCTCGATCGTAGATTGGATAAAGTGGTAGATTAAATGAGTATTCAGTATACCCATCAAAAAGCTATAATAAGATAAACGTAAGTTTTACTGTACTGTAACCAAATAGTGTATCACAAACAAGGCAATATACTACACCTGCTCGCCCTTTTTAATGGGATACTTGACATACATCACTACGTGCTTAGCTCTTGACTGCCTCAGTATATTTGGATTGCAGCTGTGATTAAACAAGCTGAAAAATGGCATAGCAGCTTCACCACGTATTAATTGATTTAAATCTTGTTCTTCTTNAATAANGNTGNTATTGCAAGAAAGAATCTGCTGGTGTCTCATAATAAGACCACCGATAAACACAATGTCCTTGTTTTTCGTTAAAANATTAAAATCTTCAGGTAGTTTAGTGCCAAATATCGCAGTGCGTGTCGCTAAAAGATATAAANAAAAAACTGCATCTAAAGCATTTATGAACAGATCGATGGTCATTCGTTTCTCTGTATTTGTTACAAGACTGTATATGCTGATGTATCGATCACTATGCAGCTTTCCATCTTGAGAAAAGCCCTTTGTTCGAAGATCTGAAACAGTATCGNTAACAATATACTAAATATAAATAACGTGTATATGCACATGTGTGTGTTTTTGTACACACATGTATAAAATTTAAGACTTTTAGGAAAAGTTCATTGAAAGTAAATTCTTAATACCATCACATTTGTCAACTTCCTGTAGCATGGTTCTTAATTGCTGTATACTGCCAGCTTCTCTTATAGCAAGTATGACAAGTCTCAANCTGAAGAAATCACNATTCGAAAAAGCATTCTCAGGCAAATAGGCAAAGACAGCACATTCTATATCATGACATTTCTTCCATGCCGCATATTTGCACTCTTCTGAGCAATACATAGCATAAATACAGTAGTTGCAAGGTATATTTGCCCAACATACTTTCAAGCAATTGGAACAGTGTGTTAGTAAATTCTCGTGTGTTAACATCATCGAATAAGGCTTTTCCACAGCAATTACTTCACCTGGACGAAGGTTACGAGTGGCAACAACATGTCTACCATAGCGTTTATTGTACTTTATAGCTACTGCATCTGATGCGCAAGGAACTTCATTATTCTGAGGTATAATAGTAGGGAGCGGAGGTTCCTGTATTTGTGCTTCTCTCAAAGGGTTTTGAACATTTACTGTAATTTGTACCGTCTTACGATGTAAAATATCTAGCTTTGTTCTCAGCTTCTCTTGATTTGTATCTTTCAAAGACATCTCTAGCCAATACTGGGCTTCTTTAAGAGTGTTTTCTGTAGAACAACTTTTCAGAATCAACAAACATTCTGTTTTGCGAATATAAAGCTTTGTTTTCAGATTGTCAGGATAATTGAAAGCTAATGCTCGGTCGATGTCCAGAACACATTCTACATGCAAGCCCAGGTGAAACAAAACCGCCGATCTGTTGGCATATGCTAGAGCAAGTTGCTCAGATGGATAAGGCGCAAAGGCTATACTTTTAGTATACAATTTCAGTGCATTTAAACATGTCATATTATTGAGACCACCAGTAATAAAGATTCTATTGCCATCTTCCCGTAGTTTCTCTGATATTTTGGCATCTTTTTGCAATCCAAAGTGGCGTTCAAAAAGTTCTGATAGATTAGGAAAAATATTTTTATGATCATGCACAACATTGAGAGCAAATTTTACACGTTCCTGATCAGTCTTGAGTTTACTAAACTTCTCTTCGATTGTACGTGTATATATAATGTTTTTTACCATATCTCTTAGTTGATCCATTTTTGTTTTGTTACAAATACAATTGTAATGTTCTTACAATAATATCTAAAAAACAAAGTAAAATTTTTTAATAATATGCAATATTTGTCCGTGTTATAGTTTCATTTGTTTTTAATGTCATAAATCGCATTTGTGGCCGAAAAATAGCCGAACAGATTCAATCTGCTGAGATCCATAGTTAAATCATCTGAGTGATTTTGTTTTTGAGAGAACATTTATTTTAGAAATCAATAAATCTAGCAACATTCCAAAGCTTATCTAACGAACTCACTAACAGCTAATTTTTTCACTTCCTAGATAAGTTCTCGATAACTTTATCTAAAAGATATCACATGTATCACAAATATCTTTATTGACGACCGATTTTTTCATACCTCGCGATAGCTATCCTCTGGATAAATTCCTCTGAGAACCAATAAGGAGAACCAATTTTTGGAGATATCTTCTAGATAAAGTTATCGAAAACTTATCTAGAATTGAAAAAATTGGCTGTGAGATGATTAGCTATCAGAAGGTGTGAAAAAATCGGCAATAATAGCCAATTTTTTCACTTCTAGATTAGTTCGCGATAACCTTATCTAAAAGATATCACATGTATCACGGACATCTTTATCTAGAGGATAGCTATCAAGAGGTATGAAGAAATCCGCAGTAAATAAAACATAAAAACTCTTTTCTAGAGACCAATTAGACCTTAGAAAGTCCGTGGTCCGGCGTTGGTGGTAAGTGAAAATAACTGAATTAGACGTTCTTTAGTTCGTGAAACGTTTCGATTTTTATTTAGATCTTCTTCAGTCAATTGCGATCGCTCAGCTAAAATGATGGTCAAAAAACAGTTTTTTCGGTTTGTCTCATTCGTACTACAGACACCGCAGATTTCTTTTCTGCTCTGAGTCACACACATCTCTGGGTTTCTCTTGACTTCATTACGAATGCAGAATGACCGTCATTTCTAGCTGAACAATTGCAATTGGCTGAAAACAATCTGAATAAAGATCGAAACGTTTTACGAACCAAAGCACGTCTAATTCATTTATTTTCACCACCACTAACGTTGGACCACGGGCTTTCTAATTAGTCTTTTAAATTTTGTCACAAACCTGCTTCTTTATTCTGATTTAAATTCTTTTCCGGTTTTTTTTTTTTTTTTAATCTCAGAACATGTAAATCATAAACTTACAGGCGAGCTACTTTTTTGCACATGCACTTATGCATATATCGTAGTATGAAATTTATCTAAAATTATACATACAGTTTTATGCGATTTGACTCTTCTCAAAGGATAATCTTAGCAGTAGCAATAGTCCCTGTCAGTCTTTTGCGTAGTCTCTTGTTGCTGCTTGTTGTAGAATGGTGCAGAATAACGTATGATAACGGATGAAAGCTCTTTTCAAACTAACTTCAAAGCCCGTAGCGCGGCTGGCTTGATGGAAAGGAGACGGAACATAAAACAATATGTTTGCACCCTTTTACGAGCCGACAGCCGAGCGTGACGTCATGCACACGGTCGCGGTTCTCTTTGTCCAATAGAGTCCCTAGAACATATGTTCTAGGAGACTTTAGGGATTTTAAATTTTTAAAGTGGAAATATATGATTGTTTTGGGTCACTCAAATTTAAAGATATAGTCGATAAATAAAAAAATAAGCATTCAGTTTGTACATATCAGAAGAGTTGTATGTTTCACTATTTCGATCATACGATTTGTTTGAATCAGATTTTATACATACACATATATAAGATATTCGGGTTTTGCGGTACTTTTTAATTAAAGATGTTTTTCAATTAAAAGATGTAATACAATTTTATATGTATTTTATTTTTCGACCAACATTTATCATGATGTCAAATTTACCCAAACAAAATATCTTTTCAAAAAAAAGTAAAAAAAGGCGCCAAGTACACGCGTAACTCGTATCTCTAGAACAAGTATTACTATAAAAATCTTTCTCCACAAAATCTATTCTACAAAAGAAATGATAGCAGACCGAGTAAAATCTTATATATTTATACACTGTTACAAAATATTGTATAAAACTTTGTAAGTTGTTTATACGTTGTAAAATATAAAATATAAAATATTCTAAAACAATAGAAAGGTTAAACTATATTGTGTGACCAGAGTACTTTTTATATAAAGCACCCATCGATATAAGAAATAACTTGCTAAAAAAACTTAAACTATGTCAAATCATACATGTAGATTTCGCTTTGTGTGAAAAGTCAAAAACCCATGTAGAAATTTTCAAAATAAAAAATATTTAATACAAAAAAACAAATGAGCTTTTAGTACACAGGATCGACGAATATGCATAATCCCTTATGCGTCAAGCAAATGCACTTTAAACGGATCGTGATACGCAAAGATTTTATAGAACTTTATATCTTTAAAATATAGAAAAACTAGCAAACGACTGATACTTAGTTTAAAGGACATGTATATGTTTGCGTCGTCCAAAAGATTGTAGACGTCGGTTTTGACAGAGTGGAATAAAAAGCCAAATATATATTTCTTTGAGTTTTATGCAACTTCAACGTTTTTACCTTACATACAATGAAAAAGTTCGAAACGATTTCAGATAGAAATTTTTTTCATGCAAAGAAAGATTTTTTTCATGCAAAAGAAATATATTATATGGAAATATATTATTGCACATGTCTTTCTTTACAAGCATATATGTATTACATTATAAAGATTTACATATAAATATTCACTTGTGTTTTGTACGCATAAATATATCATACTGAGTTCTGAGGAATTTTAATTAGTCTTTCTATCATAAAGCATCAAAAAATCTACAGTATTGTGATTAATTTTCTTTTTAATAGATCGTAAATGATCTAAACATTACGCCCATTACAAGTAGTCTAAAATCATACTAAATATACCAAAAATTGTGCATCTGAAACTATTAATTTTTTTTTAATCCAAAAAAAATCGTTATTTTACTGTAATTCCCGAGGTTTCACAGAGTTCAGTATGTATATCTAGAAATATACTAATTGTAAATTTTACAAAATGTTTGTTACAGAAGGAATATCTCGTTCACAAATTTGTAGATACGTTGCTTCTACATTTCTTTGGCTTAGAACCAAAAGGCACACTTCTTTAGATTCATTGGAGTTTTCTGAGGGCAAGTATAACTTTCGGAGAATTCACAAGTATTTAAAAAGCTGCCGCGAATCTTAATTTCGCTTCCAGGATGGACTTCAGAAGTAATTTGTATCTCTTCCGTCAGAGCAGTTTCGCAGAGAAACTAAAAAAAGAAATGATATTAATATCTTTTATAGTCCATGTATTTGCACTGTTTGTTGATTGATTGTAGTTTTTATACTTCTCGTTATACATTTGTAACACTTTATTGTTTTTTATACTTACTTGAGCGTAATGTAAGAAGGTAATCTAATTTTTGTTGTAATCTTCTAGTCCTTGCAGCCGCCACTTCAGCAGTTCTATCGCGATTCCTTTCGACGCAAACGATTCTTGAATGGTTGAATGCCAGTCTCAATCTAGAATGAATATTGTAACCATAAAACTTATTTAGTGATGTATATATAATTAACATCGAATCGTACCTTCTCTTTTATTTCGGGATGTTGTTTGTCGCATTTCTCTTGATTGTATATTGTTTTTCAATATAATAACGTACAAAACTTTACTTGGCGCTACTTTTTGATATCACTTCTTTTGTAAAACAGGTTTTTAGAGAAAGAATGTTTTGTACTATTAAATCCATTTTTCTGTTTTACACGCGAGATGAAGTTCAATGTGAAATTCAAGTTTACGCTCTTTTAGCTTTCGCGTACGTCTGTAATATCGAGCGTATCTTGTTAGAAAACCATTCAAAGTGTAGTAAAGACATTCATGTTTTTCTTCGGAATTTTGTTTTTACAAACAATTATCAACATCGGTCGTTGCAACAAACCGTGAGAATATCTTACAAACGTGAACAAAAATTGAGAAATAGCCAAAGAGCCCGCGAGTTCTCTGGCGTAAAATATCCGAAACTTGTACATAGATGCGAACAATATGCCCCGCTCTTTGCGCTGTTTTTCTATGCAAATTTGTATTTCAAGCGATTAACCTGCAAAAACAATCTTCCCTCTCTGAACTTTCGCGTTCATCTGTTTTTTTTGAGGTAATTCTCTTCGGATGAGCAAGAAACAATCAAAACAGCAAGCACCGTTGTATAGTTGATTTTTAAACTTTTAAACTTTGTGCGTCAAAAATAATATAACAATTGTTTAAGAAGACACGACACATATGTATTAACACAATTTTCACTTTTGATAATTTATTAATATGATAAAAAAAGTCTAGGATCCTTCAGTAATATTGATAAGAATTTCTTATACTTTCAATTACGCGCGCTATTTAATCCAAAAAAGTGATAATTCTGATGATAAAATAGAAAGAGAAAGAGAGAAAGAGAGATACAAAACATTTGTATATATTAATATTGTAATGTGATTATTTATTGAGAATTTTATTTTATATAAAAAGTAGCTTTTATAATATAAAAGTAACAATTTTCTCTGCAAAAAAGAAAGATAATTATTTATATATGATGTTCAATATATACATTTTACTGCTTTCAAAAGTTTTATTGGCAAAATTCTATTTGTAAAATGTATCGTGTAAAAAAATATTTTTACAGCTTTTTTTTTAGTTATCACAAATACACTGTGAACACATTGTTTCAGTCAGTTGTGCGTTATTATATCAAATATCGTAAAATGTAATCATTGCGCAATAGAGTGCTTAAGTTTTTTTTTAATTATACAATAAACAACCTACGTTGAAGAAAACAACTGTCTACAACAATGTAAAATCGTGATGCGATATAAATGTTTATATAAAAAAATAATATAAAGAACGTATCTATTAACATATCTATTAAAGTCAATCAATTATCCTATTCCACGACCAAATTAGTTACATAAACCACAACATCGACGTTGACCTTCGCGATTCCACTTGATCGCGGTCACTGTTCATGGCAAGACAAGTGTTTATCTGTTTTTTTTTTTGGTAACGCGTAATAGAATTACTTAATTTGACATTAGATAACACAGGACAGAATTACTTAATGTGACATTATAAAAAAAGTAGACATCTGTTCGCATCTTAAGTCAAGATTTATATTCTTTTCTCCAAGGAGATCCAGAATCCTCCGACAGGTTGTAACGCGAATTCGTTCTTGTCGAACACGACAGGCTCGACGGTCTTTTCCGTGGTCTTGAAAGTGAATTTTTGCAAAAGATGAGCTAGTAGAAGTTTTGTCTCCATGAGAGCAAACCGATTGCCAATACATTTTCTAGGCCCGAGTCCGAAAGGCAGATAAGCGTACGGATTTATGTTGTCCTTGTTTTTGTCGTTGAATCTTTCAGGATCGAACTTCTGCGGATTCGGGAAATACGCGGGATCGTGATGCAGTCCGTAAACGGGAATCATTATTACATTATCGGCTTCGACAATAACGCTCTTATAACCCGGCTTTGCCGGAGGCAATTCGTAATTCTTCGTGCAAAGTCTGTCGGTTATAACCGCTGGTGGATATTTTCTGAGAGTTTCGGAAACTACCATGTCCATGTAAGTCATCTTTGATAACGAATCGTAAGTGATGTCACCGTTTTCATCGCTATGCTCTTCTACTTCCTTACGCAGACGATCTTGAATATCAGGATTGACCGCCAATTCATGGGCGGCGAAACACATTAACGTTGAAGACGTGTCAAAACCGGCGAAGAAGAAGATAAAAGCTTGCGAAACAATGTCGTCCAATGTCATCTTGTGGATGCTCGGATTTTCTTTGTCCCGAGCTTGCATCAACAGATGAATCATATCCGGTCGAACGATACCTTGCTCCTCGCGAGCTTTAATGGTCTCTCTCACAATTCTCTTGAAAAACTCAGATATATCTGGCGCGAAGAGACTTATGCCGATCGACTTGGAGAATCGCGGGAATGCGCGCATAAATATGAATTTCGCCATTCTCAGCACTCCACTTGAAAACTTTGTGGCTTCCACTCCTTTCACGTAAAACTCGTTGTTTTGTTCCTTCATGGAATTGACACTTATGCCGAAAGCGGCTGTGGCAATTACGTCGGTGGTGTATCGTCTAAAGACTTGCTTTGTCTCAATAGAATGACAAAGGTCTGGATGATCGATCAGGTAATCGACAAACTCATGGGCGCATTTTGATATCAATTCAACCATGAACTTCATCTTGCTGGCAGTAAAGGACGGACTTAAGGTATTTCGCATTTCTCTCCAACGATCCCCGCGCAGGGAGAAGATGTTCTTGCCGAACAGCGGATCTATTTCTTCGTCCACAAAGGTGCGATGATCGTGAAAATGCTCAAACTCTTTCACCGTCACATCTTTGATTAGCTCGGGATCGCGTAGAATCACAGTAGGCGTAGCGAAATCAATTGATCCAAAATATCTGGTATCCGGATAATAGTTGTAGAGATCCAGAGTGAAATCGGCAAAGCTGGTTAAACGGAGAAACGGTTTCCACAAAAATAAAATAGCCTTCAATGAATTCGGAATATAAGGTATGCCTTTTTTCTTCCAGTAAGAGAACAAATAATGTCCTAGAAAGAGAAGTCTTAGAACTCCGAGGACTATCAAAGTAGTCAATAACAGCACAAACGGCGACGAAAATAACGCGGATAACTCCATCCTGCGATGATGATGACACGCACACGAATAGCTTTGTTAAACGTCGCGCGGAACGTTATAAATGAAGACCAGTAGAGATATTGCGTAGAAGAGTTAAAGGAGGGGGAAGAAAAACACACTTCACAGAATCATTGCATCATTCGATCCACTCGGTGTGCGCGAAGATATGTAAATCGCACTTCAGATCGCGCGCAACAAGGTTGTTAAACGCATCACGTCGCAAAGTTCTATCTTTCATTTTCTATGCAAAAAAACAGAGCAAGTCATCTAGGTGTACAAAAAAAGTTTATTACTCATCGATGAAGACGAAGATCTGATGATTTGCATAACATTGAAATCGAAACCGTCTGAAACAAAGTACAACGATACTGTTATCAGATTCATGTGTTGTGATTAAAATCAAGACAATGTCACGATGTGTCGCAATTACAAAAACAAGATTGCTATTGATTAAAAAGCAACGTAATATAAGTTGCGGATATTCTGAACTTTTGCGCCAATAGCTTTAACAAAGTTACGGCGTCACATAAATTGCGAACTGATTGCTCGTAGTCGGTTAGTGAGTTGAGCGAATGTTGAAATTGAATTGCGATCGGTTCAGATTGAACTAGCACCTGACACTCTCTAAGATAATCTGCTATTTGTAACAGCCAGTCTTAGTAACAAAAGTTGTTCGATGATTCCTGTTTTGTACAAGTGCGTAGATATTATTAAAAACAAAAACAAAAAAAAATCGGAGCGGAAAGAATGAAAAAGAAAGCGATAAAAAAAAAATTATAAACCAATGAACACTACTTGTTGTTGTCAGTTGTTGTAAATATTTTTATCCAAATAATAACAACTTAGCAAATCCTTCTGTCAAAAAGAAAAAAAAAAAAGTCACAGTATTTGATTTAAAAAGTTAAAATTCTTATCTTCACGCGCGTCTCTCTCACCGAGTTTTTATCATAACATATGATATGACAATATTTACTCGAGATAACATTCACGAGTCATTCGCGTACTTTTTGCTTATCACAAATTTGCGTTAAAACATATCACATATATTTAAATATGTATTCTTTTTTATTCCTGTCGGACAACACGCAGCTAATAGACATCTCTTATAGTAAATCTGACTATGTATTATAGTACGGTCAATCGAATTCGATATAAGAGATGCGTCCGCTTCACCTTAGAAGGTGAAAATTTCCCCACTTCTCAAAAATCGCGTGAATTTCGCGTATAATAGGCACGGGTGTCTCATTCGAGCGCGACTTGTTGCGCGTGAACTTGGCGCGAGGTATTACCATGCCTAAATAAAAAACCGTTTATTGCAATTAATAATTATCATATACAATTGTATATTATTTTATATAGCATATAAAACCATATATTAGTTATACTAGATACATATCTAATTAAATATACAGGATGTCTCAGAATTGATTTAACATCTCTCGTAAACAGGTAGAAGAAGTAAAACTGAATCGAAAAGTTTTATACCATTTTGTTAGATTCACAATAGTTACCGAGATCTCGTACGCCGTAGCAACGGAATGAAAGGAACTAATATATGCTGTTTATATTAGTTCTTCTCATTCCGTTACTACGCGGCGTACGAGCGCGCGAAAAAATGACAGCTCCGAGCTGTCATTTCGCACGTGGCTGCACACTCATTCGCGGATCTTTGTTAATTAAGATCTCGGCAATTATTGCAAATCTAGTAAAATAGTATAGGACTTTTCGATTCAGTTTTACTTCTTCTACCTGTCTACGAGAAATGTCACCAATTCTGGGACACTTTGTATGTACAATTATGCAACGTCTCATCCGGACGGATAATGGTAGTAGCGTTCCACTGTATGTACTGTCATTATCCATCCGGACAAAACAGCATAATTGTAATCAAACTTTACCTAAGTTCGTTTAATTAAACAATTATATCTTATTTTATAGTACCATATTTATGTATATACGTATATAGGTACATTTATGCACATGGATAGTATATAACATAAGATAAAAAAAATATTTTATTTTTTTTTTATTTATATAAGATCACAAATAATTTTGTAAGATCATATCGCGCCAAGTTTCGGATCTGATCAGATTTGATTAATTACATATGATTTTTTATATGATCCTATATTGCTTTTTTCTCGGGTATTTAAAAAATAAACTCTAGATATCTAATAGATATTCACTAGAAGTAACGTGGACGTCTATTAGATGTTTCCAATTTCCATCATGAAAGTCTAATAGATGTTCAATAGAATATTTTGTTCTGTGTGGAAAGTAATAATGTGTCTGGCGACCTTTTCAAAAGCGACTAGGTACCGGTTTTGAGAACGATTCCTCCCAAATCCGGTTCTTGGCCACTTTTGGCCGCTTTTGGCCAGATCGTCAGGCATTATTCCTGTCATCATAAATTCGGTTCTCTTACAGCACGCAGCAGCAAGTAGAGAAGATACGCACACAGACGAACAACTGTGTATGTGTGCGCTCAGCGCTTCGGCAACTTCAAGTAGAAGGAAACGGACATATATAACCGCTCTTTTTCTTTCCCTCTAGCTATAGCTATAGCTAACACTGCTAGCCGCTAACCTGTTTCTTGTGCGTAACTTATATCCCTTCTACTTGCTGCTAGCGTCCACAAACTGGCATCTCTAAACGCAATTACTGAAACGCTCTGCGCTCACTGTTACGAGTGCCGTTGCAGAGGCGTCAGCAACCAAAACTCTTGCAAATATCTTTGTGCCAGAGTGTTGAATCGATATTTGACTGTGCGCTCCCAAGCTGTCTCTCATCCACAGAGTAATTACACTTCTTTTTTTACTTACGACTAATTACGTCTCTTGGTAAGTACACATATTCATAATTAAATAATTAATAATTTTTAGGATATATATAAATATTTTAAACTTAATTAGTTTTCATTAATAAAATACATTTTGTACTGCATGTATTAAATTTACATTAATGATAATATTTTTAATTACATTTTGTGTATTAAATATTAAATTATTACCAGTATCAAAAAACACGGTAAACGGTAACGCCTGGCGCCAAGTTCACGCGCAATGAAGTGCGCGAACGATGCGAGCCTTTCGTGCCTTTATTATGCGAGAAAATGAGTAAATTTGATATTTATAAATAAATAAAATATTTATCAATAAGAAGTTGAAATAAATGGTCAGTAGAAGTTCAGACACAGTCGTTGTTGTGTATTATTAAAATATATTTAAAAAAATATATAAATATATTAAATAAATAAATAAATATATTAAATATATTTAAAAAAACTTGATGTATTTAAGTGAAATAGACTTGATGTATAGTGTACATTACATAAACCAGACGTTTCGACCGTGGATCTGGATTCCTCATCAATATTAAAAAGCAGATAAGGAGGCATAAAGGTGAAAGGGTAATTAACACTGTAGTCTGTAATCAACGGCATGGCAGTTGACAAAACAGTCTCTTTATCTGTTTTTTAACATTAATAAGGATCGAATCCACGGTCGAAACGTCTGGTTTATGTAGAGTGTAATTCACACTCTAATACATCAAGTCTATTTCATTTAAAAATATATCAAGTTTTTTTAATAATAACAACGACTGTGGTTATGGACTTCTACAGACTATTTATTTCAACTTCTTATTAATTTATACATCGTGAAGTCGATATATATTTATGTTTATAAAATATTCATATTTCAGTAAAAAATAAACCGATAAACCGATAAACCGATTCTATTTAGTCTCAACCAATTCGAGTTTAAAAATTAAAAAAAAAGTATATATGTGTTGTTGTCTGTGTCTTCTATTCAAAGATATTTGAAGATAATGTATAAAATCGCTGAAATTCGTATATATAAATTTTTTGTTAGACAAATATATTTTGAAAAGATAGGTTTTTCGAGATATCACACATTTTGTATTTTGTAGTATTATTTAATTTTATAAAACAAGTTTTATAGAGAAAAAATTTTTTGTAGTATTAAATCAATTTGTAATTTATTAATTTTTAATTTTTTACTTCATAAACTTAAAGTATATAGTTTGTAGTTATTTTGTGCTAAGTTTCAAAACAGTTTATTAAAAAAAGTTATATCGAAGGTCAATCAATCGCTCGTGAAATAGTCAAAAACAGTCGAAAGGCCGATACGAGCAGTAAAATACAGGTTGGTCGTGTATAAAAAGTTGTCTTTATTCGATAAATAGACGTTTCGGTCACACAATTTTGGACCTTCTTCAGTATTAAATAATTAAGTTTAATTGAGAAGTAACATTGTAGTACACAACATCACTAACAAATAGATGTCAAAATAATACAATAATATAATATAATAATACAATAATATAATGTGTACACATTATATTATTGTATTATTTTGACATCTATTTGTTAGTGATGTTGTGTACTACAATGTTACTTCTCAATTAAACTTAATTATTTAATACTGAAGAAGGTCCAAAATTGTGTGACCGAAACGTCTATTTATCGAATAAAGACAACTTTTTATACACGACCAACCTGTATTTTACTGCTCGTATCGGCCTTTCGACTGTTTTTTATATCGAAGGTGTTGCCGGCGCGAATAACACGAATCACTATCGTGCCTTTTGATTCTCTCTTTCTCTCTCTAACTCACTTCTTGTCTTTCTTTCTTTTTTTTCTTTCAGCGCTCGTATATGTGTGTCATCTGGTAGCAGGCATACGAGATGCACACGTTTTGGTCAAACGACAACCAAAAAAATGATGTTTCTAAAACGTGAATTTCTCACTTCAAAAACTTTATCGTCGCATATCTCCGATCAGAAGGCACGTTATATAGCAAAACTTGTTATATAAGCGTTTTTAACTCATAAATTCAACCGATTTCGTTAAATTTTATGATGGTATACGCAAATTTTAATTTTTCCTCTCTCTATATATATATATATATATGTCACGATAAACATATTATATAAATATTAACTATTTCGAATTACACGTAGATATACAAGATGTAGAAAAAAAAGACGAGGAAATAGCACCTTCTACTTCACCTCCGGAAAACAGAATTAAGAAAATTATCATATGCTTTATACAAATACAAAAATGATATGTAACACAAAAGTGGATTCGAACACATTACCGATTATACATGGTTTACAATTTTGGGCAATGGATTGGAGAATCATGTTGCATAGCATTATGTTTTCACTCGACTATACCAGTAAGTTAATAAAAACATTTATGAATTATCATATTCATTTCTTTTTTAAACTTAACAAAGAAATCATTTTGCATATATAGATAATAAACCATGGATGTTGTGACTTTTTGACGGATTGTTTTCCTCAATTAATAACTATTGCGCTCCTGGCTGTCGATTTTTATTTAAGTGGATTTTTACTGGTTTATTGGTATCTAAAGAGGCTTGCAAATAAACAGAAAAGTAATTACAAGACAAAATTACAGGAGTTGTTTATCTTCTTAGTGTATATACACTAAAGAGATATATTCGGTGCGTTCCATCATTTTCTCGTAATAAACAAAACAAAATAGAATAAAATATAGTAAAATAGTATATAGATAATGTGCAAAACACACTATTCGATCTGAACTATTTCTTAATATAAAAGAATACACCTTTATATAATTAAAAACTTTATTTATTAGTCAACAAATTGTAATAGCATGTTTTTCATAGTTTTACTAAAATTTGATTTTCAGGCTGACACCGGCTTATACGATTATGATAGTAATAGTATATTTAACTTTCTTCTACTACAGTACGATGTCTATAATTTTTACATATGAACAGCTACACAAAGCTGTCACAAATTCTGGTGATCGAATATTCATGCATAAATAATTACAACGATATGAATACAATAGTATAGAAACGCATGTTACTCTCTGTGTATTAGCTAATTATTTGATATTTGATGCTTTCGCGGTGTGTTGTATTAACATTCGAAGATGTTTTGACCGGATTTGAACCATGTTAGTGTCATTTTTATATTGATGTTTCGCGAACATTTCAGCTTACTTCATTATGGTTTCAAGAGTAGCCTCATATATCAAATAAAAATTTCTTTATGTACATTTTGTTATAGTGTTTGACTTGAAGCTGGTATCTGGCCAGTGATATGCAATTTTACATAATTGGCATAGTCCTATTAATATTGTCGACCGTATATATGTCGATAATTATCTATTGATTCGAAATTATTGCGCAGTTATCCTCATTTCATTTACATTCAAATAAATATAAAATGGTGAATAGTTATTGATTCAAAATTATTATACAGTTATCTTTATTTTATATAAGTATATTCAAATAAATATAAAATGGTGAATAGTTATTGATTCAAAATTATTATACAGTTATCTTTATTTTATATAAGTATATTCAAATAAATATAAAATGTTGATTAGTTATTGCTTCAAAATTAGTATACAGTTATCTTTATTTCATACAAGTATAATCGAATAAATATAAAAGTTATAAATTTTAGATATTTGTATTGGACTGTTGTTATACTGAGCGCACTTTTAATTGGATTGATTTTATGGTTACTTTATGGTTACATTTCATATATTTATGAATATATGAAATTTTAGAATTCTATTTCTATCTAGAAAGGATAGAAGTAGAAAAGAAGCTTTTATCTGTTCTGTTCTATCTATATTCTTTTTGGAAATACACAACAATGGTTTTGTAAATAGTGTATTAATTTTTATATATTTGTATTTATTAATATTTTTATTGAAACATTGTTTTATACTATAACATGTAGAATTATTTTAATTATTTTAAATATTATTAGTTTTTATGCTAAAAAACGTATATATAAACATTTATTACAATATTGAACAAAACAAATGTTTTACATTGTTTTTGAAAGAAGAAACCACCACCTTCTCGCGGTTTTCGTTAAGCAACAATGTGTACGTAGTTTGTTTCTAAAACTTAAATATAATAAAATTCTTGTTGCATGAATGCTTTTTTTCTTTTAATGTATATTATATGTAATTGCGAGCGCAAAGTAAAAAGTATATTAACAGAATACTTTTCACGTAACAAACAACATTAAAATATATTTTTATCTCTATGTATTTTATAGTAACAATAATTTTGCTAAATATATAATTAAGTATACTTTTCTTTTTTTTGTTTAAAACAAAAAGACGTACATATTGGCCAAGAGTAGATTTATATACTTCACTTTTCATTTATGCTCCTCATATGTTTTATTTTTCTAATTATTCTTTTATGGTGTTAATATTTTTTTATTTAATCGAAGTGTTTCTGTAAGTAAATAAGTGCAAGAGCGAGGAAAAACAGCGAAAAATGATAAACAGCTGCTAGCGCGAGCGGCTAATCTAAGACTTTATATCTACAATATCTTAATATTATATAAAATACTCATTAGTCACACACACACACACACACACACATACATATGTCATATACAGGGTAATCCAGAACAATCCTTTATTCTTGAAAATACATATTCTTGACTAAATTCTAGAACAACTTTTTATTTGACAAAATTTTGTCTGAAGCTTACTTTTATAATTTATTTTAATATGAACTTTTTGGAGAGAACATGAGTAATATTGTTTCTGAAGATAGGAAAATGACTTACAACGAAAATGACGACTGCTCACGCGATCCATGCGCTATCAAGTGACATATGATAGTAAAAAGGCCTACTAACGTTACTAATATTGTAATAATTAAAAACGGGTGTACTTCCGAATGACCCCTGCTCCCGATCGATCTGAAATTTTGCACAAAAATAGTGTTTGATGAGACAAACAAAACGCGCGTAGTCTTCACTTCGGCAAATAAAAAACAATTTCAGAGAGTGTTGTCGTTAAAATCCCAAATTTTATTTGGCAAGATAGACGGTAAATACATTACAGTAGCTAACCAATATCTGTGTGTGTTTGTGTATGCTAAATAGCTAAGCAAAATAACTACTTATTTATCTGTTTATTTATTACAGATATCGTTAATAAGTTGTTATCGTTCAGAGTTTGGATTCTTTTGAGCAAACTTACATATTGTGCTTACTTTCTACATCTTATCATCATACATACAGTTTGCCTAGACAGCGACACTTCTATGCACATTGACCTTGAACCTTCTGTAAGAATATAGAAATACTTAAAATATCTCTAGTAGTATGTTTTTGATAAAACATTTATCAAGTTTTATCTTTAGATTATCATGTTTCTTGGATACCTAACGATTAGTTACTTTTGCGCTTATTTGTTATCTGTAATGACAAATTTCCTGTATATTGTTAACAGGAATATTTTTAAAATTTTTTAGAATAAAAAATAAGCCCTAAAAATCGCAATTGTGAAGTATTGCAGTTGTTTTTTCCCGCCGATTAAAGAAATATTCGGGTTATTAATATATTACAAAATTTCTGTCATTAAAGACATGTAGTAACAAGCCATTACGCAGATAAAAATGGAATTAATAGAAACTATATTTTTATTATAAATAATTTTATAATAAAAAGATTTTATAAAAGAAACCTAAGTCGTCTACAGACGATTTCGAGTCTCGACATCGAACTTGCAATACTCTCTCTCTCTCTCATGATCGACCGCCATAAACACGACGCAACGCCACGCTTGGTGAGATCACGCCAGGATTGTTAAAATGTATGTATAAAATTAGGTATAGGTATATAATTAGGCTCAAACCCGGTCAAAACATCTTCGAATATTAACCCTCAACGGACGAACATGAGTCGTTTTCGTCTGGAGCAAAATTACTTTCTGAAAAAAGT
>NW_018021188.1:0-2943 GCF_002006095.1 Pseudomyrmex gracilis
AGCCGAAATTAATAAAAATTACTACTTTTAGCACTACCCAGGAACAACGGCGTGGACGTGGTAGTTTTTTGTTTCCTTTGGGGTGCTTTATTTACGTGAGTCCCCTTGCCTCTCACTATCGGGGTGCTTTATTTACGTCAGTGAACTACGCGGAGAGCTCACACACATCAGGCGCGTAGCTCACTGACGTGCGCCTGGCTAAAGATCGGCGCTGATTGGCCTGATTTACTCAAGAATTACTCCTTTATTATAAATAATAGAAAAAAATGGTTCAGGGCTTTTCGACTCAGTTTTATTCCTTCTACCTGCCTACGAGAGATTGTACGGCAATTCTGGGACACCCTGTATATATATTGTATATTCTATATTATATTTTTATAATACTACTCTTTTGTGATATTATAATTTCATATGTTTATAGTATCGCTTACATTTAAATATTTAATAGTTTATAATATATATTTTCTGTTAAAATTTGTCCTTTTCACCTTTATATATATTTTTATCTTTAAGAATTTTCAATTCAAGTTGCATATAAAGTTAAAACAATGGCAAATATTATATTTAAAAACAAAATTTTATGTGAGTATATTTGGAATAGTAAGAATAGAAGAAAGTCTTATCTTGAAACAATAATGGAGCATATAAACAAAGATAATGACTATAAGAAAACGCAACTTTTTCAAATTGAAAAACATATTAATTATAGTTTTATTTTTAAATATGCAAAATATTGGTCAAATGCGAATCGAACACGAACAATTTTTATAAAAAAGTATGCGCAATTTATAGAAAACGAAATTAAAATAACATTTAATCCTTAGCGCTCCGTTGGCTCCGTTACGGAGCCATCCGTCATTTGTTCCGTAACTCCGTAGGCTCCGCTGCGGAGCCAAATGTTTTTAGCATGATTACGCTTAAAATTCACCATAGTGAATTACAAAATTTAAAATTTATTTTTCATTTACAAAAAGAAAGTGCATATGTATAAACAAAATAAAATCAAAAATATTCACAAGCACGTGTAATTCTTCTCACTTAAAATAAGACTCTTTCTTCTCACTCGTTCCACTGCGAAAATGTGCCGGAGTTGCTGGTAGGCAGTGGTACAAAAACGTGCGGAGCGCTAAGGGTTAAAAAGATACATCTCAGATCCGTAGCTATTAATGCAGAAAATCGTGGTCGTCTACGCAAATTATACGAACATTGTAGCAGCAAGACCAAAAAAGACGATTACATGAATTTTGTAGCAAGTATAGCCAAGAACTGTTGCGTGCAGATGTTGCATCCAACAATAAAAAACATTGTGAATATGTATTACCAAATAATGAACAAGATAAAGAAATATTTGTAAATAAAATTCTGGCAATGTATATGGATCTAGGTTTATCAAGAAAGAAATATGAATTGTTTTGAACTTATAATGAACGCTTATTCGGAAATAAACTTTATCCTCTTTACGCAAAGATTCAGGCTGCTAAAAAAAAATGTTATCCTCCAAATATAACTGTAACTGAAAATGGTGCTAAACTCGAAATGCAATCTCTGCTAGACCATACTACATCTCAAATCATTAAATCTATACCAAACCAAGATTTATTCGACATAGGCACTGAAGAGTCGATTTTACATAGAAAGTGAGGAATGGATGGTGCTTCTGACCAACAAAATTTTAAACAAAAGTGGTCAACAAATAATGATACCGACAGTACTAAAATTATGTCTGACAGTACAGTGTTTATAATATGTTATGCGCCGTTATTGTTGACAGACAGTCACGATAGTAGTCGTGTTTTATGGCGAAATGATAGACCATCATCTGTGAGATTTTGCAGATCACTTGAATTTAAATTTGCTAAAGAAACACCATCCAACATTTTAGAGGATTACAATTTCTACATGCATAAAATTAATAACCTGCAGCCTTCAGTAGAAAACTCCGTTAAATCTTTCAAAGTTACTCATACTTTATATTGTACTATGATTGATGGAAAAGTATTTAACGTGTTGACGGGCCAGAAATCGACGACATCTTGTAATATTTGTGGAGTAAGTCCAAAACATATGAATGATTTACAATATATAAAAGAGCTAAAAATTAACAAAGAACATTACAAGTTTATCCACTCTTCATTGTTGGATACGATTTATGGAATGTTTATTGCACATTTCATATAACTTAGATTTTACGGAAAGTTGTGCTAGAGGATATCCCGGCCGATTTCCCTCCACCTTGTCGTGGTGGCCGGGCTTAGGGGAACTGTGATTCAGGGGGCCATGCCGGCGGGGACTCTTTTAAGTCCCTGGTAGAGTCACCCATGCTCGGAAAGGCCCTTGGTGAGTTCCTGAACTAAGAGAGGGAATAGAGGAAGGAAAACCTTGAACAAAAACCCGGAGGTCCGAGCTTTGTTAGCTCTTGATGCCGGGGCAACTGGGATAGGGGAGACAACCCTGACTTCAAATCCGGGGACGTACGACCCCGTCAGCCACGGTGCAATCGGATTAAGAAAGTAAACTCTGATTTAAAATCCGGGCAGGCCAGGCTCGTTAGACTTGGACGTCAACTGGCCTAGAAGACGGATACTCTGAAATCAAACCACCTCACACACAAACAACCATGGATAGCACAACGACAGGAGAAGGAAACTTACCGACTCAAGAGACTCGGAACTCCAGAGTCCGGCAGTTCGGGGGTCTTGGCCTCGCCCCCGTTCGGTTGTCATCCAGCAAGGGGTTGACTGGAGCGTGCGACGCAGGCGCTCTAGTCAATAATGCTACTGCGGATAGTAGCAATGGCCGGTTTTGGCTAGTGCGTCCTGGCGACGATGCCATTAACGCGAGCCAACATAGCTCGGTGGCGAGCGGGCTGGGTGTGTCCCCAGAGGCGCTAAATGCTCCTCTGGTGCTAGACACATCGGATGAGGAGGCAGCCGGAGGAATGAC
>NW_018021188.1:3603-5774 GCF_002006095.1 Pseudomyrmex gracilis
AATCGTACGGTGTCGAATAATTTGGTGTCGAATAAATCTGTGTCGAATCGAGCGGTGTCGAATCGTACTGTGGTCAATAGAGTATCACCCGAGCGTAGCCGGTTCTTGAAGTCTCCGATCCCGACTACGTCGGGTACAAAAGGAGCGAAAGGCCGGATAAGAAGGGCGGCCCAAAGGCATCTCAGGTCATAAACGATATAGTGTCTCTGACGACAGTTGTAATCTACCGCCTGGCCCCTCACGAAGAGGGAGAAGGCGCCGAGGAGAGAAGCCACAGAACTCCGCGGCGGAAGACGCCTTTGCGTCGTGCGGTAACTCACGCAAACGCAAACAGGCGCACATTGAGCCGAGCAGCGAGTCAGAAGGGCCGCGCTCGGTTGATATGGAAGAGGGTGACTGGGATGCCAAGTCGGCTCCCAGCATAGTCGCCCTCGTCCAGGCCAAGGCGGAGGCCTTCAAAGGCCAAGTCAAAAAGTGTGGGCGGCTGAAGGAGGTCTTTATGCGGGACTTCTACGTCTTCGCCAATCTGGTGATAAGCGCCACGCAGACGCTGCATAAGTGCGCAGAAGAAGCGAGGGACCACACGTTCCAGCTGCGCATGTATGCTGCGGAAAGTGACGCGGAACAGGCAAAGGCCAGGCTCCGCAAACTAGAGGAGGAGCATCAGAGGTTATTAGATGAGATGCGGCACCTCCGCGTTGAGATGCAAGAGGCCGGCCCGGCTTTTCCATCTAGGCAGGCTGAGGTAAGGGAGACTGCGGCGCAAACTGACCCCGCTGCAGTGATCATTTCACCTTTCTCCCGCTGGGCACCATCATTCTCCCGGCGATGAGACCTAAAGTGCAGGAGGTTAGTAAGGTCATCGATGGCCCAAAGATTGTCCGTGGCGAGGATAGCGACGATCTTCAGTCGTGAAATCTATCGTCACGGGGGAACTGCGAGAGATAAAAGCGTTGCTTGCCAAGGTTCTTTGCGGCGCGCCAGCCAAGGGAAAGGAAGATAAGGAGACAGAAAGGAGGAAGATTGCAAGAGACAGGCCCCCAGCACCGATGGGAGAACTATCGGGGGCGATCCAGCCCCGTGGGAGGTCTTGCCTCAGCGACCGTCGGGAAGGACGCGAGAAAAGAAAGCTGCACCGGCTCCGGTGGAAAATCCACCGGGGGGTTATTCCACCCCACAGCATGTCTCGGCTCCCTCTATCTCACGGAGAGAGAAAGAGGGTTGAGCGGTGGTAACGCATCGCGCGGGAAGCCCCGCAAGAAGGAGCAGCCGGCGCGTAAAGAGAGCGCTCAGTACAAGCCGCTACCGAGAGGGGGGCAGCTGGGGAAGCAACCCGGCCCGCTCCGGGAGCTCAACCTTTGTCCCAGGATGGCCGTCGTCCACCCCAAGGAAGGGGTGCAAGTCGTAGAGGGCGCCCTGCAGCCGTAGCTATACGGTGTTCTCGGGCGGAAGGGAACGAGGAGCAGCCGTCTTATGCGGCTATAATGCGGCTCGCAAAGGAGAGCATCTCTCTCTCTGATCTGGGGATCGAAGATACCAGGATTAGACGAGACATCGGCGGGGGTATCCTCGTCGAAATCCCGGGATCCGAGGGTGCTGCCAAGGCGGACGCTTGGCTCTGGCCGACGCTTTAACTCATGTCTTGCAGGGGAGAGCGGTCGTGTCCAGACCTGTCCGCAGGGGAGAGATTAGAGTGGTCGGCCTCGACGTGTCAGTTACGTCGGCCGACGTAGAAGAAAAGATCTCCTCAGGCGAATTCGGAGCCTGCAAGAGATCGGATGTGACGGTGGGGCCCATCACACAAGGCCGCGACCGTCTTGGGGTAACCTGGGTCCGGTGCCCCTTTGAGGTGGCCGCTAAGTTAGCGGATTTTGGCCGACTCCGCATTGGGTGGAGCAGTGCGCGTGTGACACTCCTGTCGGGCCGAAAGCTCCAATGTTTCAAGTGCTTGGAGTTTGGCCACATCCGGCAGGTGTGTCGCAATGGAGTAGAGGTAGCAAGTACCGCTGCGGCAAGGACGGGCATGTTGCCCGCAATTGCACGGGAGTCGCTCGTTGCGTACTGTGCGCCGAGAGGAACTTGTTCTCCGGACACAGAATACCATGATCAAAAAATAACAGGAATTTTTAATTTAAACCTCGCGGGCTTATCGGTTTAGAATTCTGTTGTTT